>NC_083876.1:8181818-8484848 GCF_032452875.1 Bos javanicus | reverse complement strand
CTGTTTATAATAGCCAGGACATGGAAGCAACCTAGATACCCATCAGCAGATGAATGGATAAGAAAGCTGTAGTACATATACACAATGGAGTATTACTCAGCCATTAAAAAGAATACATTAGAATCAGTTCTAATGAGGTGGACACAACTGGAGCCTATTATACAGAGTGAAGTAAGCCAGAAAGAAAAACACCAATACAGTATACTAATGCATATATATGGAATTTAGAAAGATGGTAACAATAACCCTGTATACGAGATAGCAAAAGAGACACTGATGTATAGAACAGTCTTTTGGACTCTGTGGGAGAGGGAGAGGGTGGGATGGTTTGGGAGAATGGCATTGAAATACATATAATATCATATATGGAATGAGTCACCAGTCCAGGTTCGATGCACGACACTGGATGCTTGGGGCTGGTGCACTGGGACGACCCAGAGGGATGGTATGGGGAGGGAGGAGGGAGGTGGGTTCAGGATAGGGAATACAGGTATACCTGTGGCTGATTCATTTCGATATTTGGCAAAACCAATACAATATTGTAAAGTTTAAAAATAAAATTAAAAAAATAGAGTTTTATATCACTAAAAATATCATTTAATTTGAAAAAAAAATGTGTAATCACCTTTTAAAATCTAGATGTATATTAGAATTACCTTGGAATTGTTTGAAAAATGCAAATGTCCAGGTATTTTTTTTCTCCAAAGCTTCAGATGTGATTCTAATGAGCTGCCATGTCTAAAAATAACTGGACTGGATGATGATCTTTTACTTCTATTTAGTTTGTTTCACTATTTCTGGTATATTCAGTTCTCTCATTTCATTTAGCTTACATTTTCCAATTTCTCTGTCTCTTTTTTCTTGTTGTTCTTCCTCAAGTCTTTATCTAATATAGTAAAAAGTCTTTTGTATATAATATATAAAATATATATTTTAGAAGACTTGTGAATTTTTGCCTAGTTAAATTATAATATTTTTATTTCATGTGTTTGACTAAGTATGAATAAAATGTTATATCTCTAATTTATATTCACTCAAAACTTTGATATATTTCCATTTATTCTGGCATCTACTATTACTGCCAAAATTCTAGAAAGCTTATTACCTTAGTCATTTTTTTAATTGAACAAGACTTGAAACTTGTAATCCAGTTCTGAGAATATAAAGAATACTCTGCTGTGAAAAAAAAAAAGAAAAAAAAAAAACAGGATATTAACATGTGATACAGTATTATTAACTAGAGATTTTTTCAAATTTCACAAAATTGAATGCTAGTGCCATTATTTGTTCTCATACCTTATTCAAGATTCCACATAGTAATTGGAGCAGCTGCAGGTGCATGCAATAAAATCTGATAACTGTTCTTTTTATTTTTATTCTGTTACAAATATGTTCTAATTTTCCTTGTTAAGGTCTTTGATACATTTTTCATTTAAAAGTGGACATTTAATTTCCAAATATATGGGGTTTGTTAAGTATCTTTGATGTTAAGTTCTCACTTTGATATTAATTTCTCATTTAAATGCTTTCTTCTTGGCGATCACACTCTATATCTTTTCAGCCTTTTAACTTTATTGAGACTTTCAATGGCTAAATCAAAGATCTTTCTTGGTAAAGGTCACTTGCACTTGAAAGTTGGTGGGTTATTCTCAAAAATCTCTTCATACTGATTTCTAACATAATTCCACAGTGATAAGAGAACAGACTCCATGATTTCAATATGTTTAGACCATGACATTTTTGCACCTTGTTTTATGTCCCTGGATGTATTCCAGTGTCTTCTGGCTCATAGTCTGTGGAAACGAATAGAATTTGTCTCCTGCAGTTGTGTAAAAATTGTATAAATGTTAATTATTTTGAGACTTCCCTGATATCTCAGCTGGTAAAGAATCTGCCTGCAATGCAGGAGACCAGGTTTCGACCACTGAGTTGGGAAGATCCCCTGGGGAAGGAAATGGCAACCCACTCCAGTATTCTTGCCTGGAAAATCTCATGGACATTGGAGCCTGGCAGGCTACAGTCCATGAGGTCACAAGCGGCAGACAGGACTTACTGACTAAACCTCCGAAACTCAGCTGGTAAAGAATTTGCTTGCAATGCAGGAGACCCTGGTTCGAGTCCTGGGTCAGGAAGATCCACTGGAGAAGCAATAGGCTATCCACTCCAGTATTCTTGGGCTTACCTAGTGGTTCAGCTGGTAAAGAATCCGCCTGCAATACTGGAGGCCTGGGTTCAATCCTTGGGTTGGGAAGATCCCCTGGAGGAGGGAAAGGCTACCCACTCCAGTATTCTGGCCTGGAGAATTCCACGGACTGTATAGTCCATGGGGTCGCAAAGAGTCAGACACAACTGAGTTACTTTCACTTTCACACTTAATTATTTTGAATTGGTTCATAGTGTTTTTCAGGTCTACTATATTCTTCTACATTTTTGCCTATTCATTCCATTAATTTTTGAGAGTTTGATGCTGGAACTCCAACTAAAAATCTTAATTTATCTACTTTAAAGTAGTTGTAATATATAGGTGAAATTATATGTAAATTTTTTCCATATTTTTCAAATCTCCTGTAAATGTGTTATCATACTTTCACAATTTAAAAAATAAAAAGGATGAAAAAACTTAAAAAAGCCTCATGATGAAAGTGAAAGAGGAGAGTGAAAAAACTGGCTTAACACTCAACGTTCAGAAAACTAAGATCATGGATCCAGTCCCATCACTTCATGGCAAATAGATGGGGAAACAGTAGAAATAGTGGCTAACTTTATTTTTTGGGCTCCAAAATCACTGCAGATGATGATTGCAGCCATGAAATTAAAAGACGCTTACTCCTTGGAAGGAAAGTTATGACCAACATAGACAGCATATTAAAAAGCAGAGACATTATTTTGTCAACAAAGGTCCATCTAGTCAAGGCTATGGTTTTTCCAGTGCTCATGTATGGATGTGAGAGTTGGACTATAAAGAAAGCTGAGCGCTGAAGAATTGATGCTTTTGAACTGTGATGTTGGAGCAGACTCTTAAGAGTCCTTTGAACTGTAAGGAGATCCAAAGAGTCCATCCTAAAGGAGATCAGTCCTGGGTGTTCATTGGAAGGACTGATGCTAAAGCTGAAACTCTAATACTTTGGCCACCTGATGCGAAGAGCTGACTTCTTGGAAAAGACCCTGACGCTGGGAAAGATTGAGGGCAGGAGGAGAAGAGGATGAGATGATTGGATGGCATCACCAGCTCAATGGAAATGGGTTTGGGTAGACTCCGGGAGTTGGTGATGGACAGGGAGGCCTGGCGTGCTGCGGTTCATGGAGTTGCAAAGGGTCAGACATAACTGAGCGACTGAACTGGAATTGACTTGTACAAAGTATGTACAAATATCTTTGCGTTATTGCAGGCTTAGTTCCAGACCACCAGAATAAAGCAAATATTGCAGTAAAATTATCCACACAAATTTTGGGGGGTATATAAAAGTTATGTTTACACTCTAGTCTATTAAGTGTGTAGTAGCTTTATGTTTAAAAACAATATACATATCTTAAAACTACTTTATTTTGCAAAAATACTAACCATCCTCTAAGATTTTAACATTATGTCTAAAAAAACAATTTACATACCTTGATTAAAAAATATTTTATTGTGAAAGAACAGTAACCATCATCTAAGCTTTTAGAGAGTAAGAATCTTTTTGTTGATGGAGGGTCATGCTTTGATGTTGGTGGTTGCTGATTGATCAGGGTTGTGGTTGCTGAAATTTAGGGTTCAGTTCAGTTCATTTGCTCAGTTATGTCCGACTCTTTGCGATCCCATGAATCGCAGCACGCCAGGCCTCCCTGTCCATCACCAACACCCAGAGTTCACCCAACCTCTTGTCCATCGAGTTGGTGATGACATCCAGCAAACTCATTCTCCGTCGTCCCCTTCTCCTCCTGCCCACAATCTCTCCCAGCATCAGAGTCTTTTCCAATGAGTCAACTCTTTGCATCAGGTGGCCAAAGTATTGGAGTTTCAGCTTTAGCATCAGTCCTTCCAAAGAACACCCAGGACTGATCTCCTTTAGAATGAACTGGCTGGATCTCCTTGCAGTCCAAGGGACTCTCAAGAGTCTTCTCCAGCACCACAGTTCAAAAGCATCAATTCTTCGGTGTTCAGCTTCCTTCACATTCCAACTCTCACATCCATACATGACCACTGGAAAAACCATACCCTTGACTAGATGGACCTTTGTTGGCAAAGTAATGTCTCTGTTTTTCAATATGCTATCTAGGTTGGTCATAACTTTTCTTCCAGGAGTAAATGTCTTTTAATTTCTGGCTGCAATCACCATCTGCAGTGATTTTGGAGCCCCCCAAAAATAAAGTCTGACACTGTTTCCACTGCTTCCCCATCTATTTCCCATGAAGAGATGGGACCGGATGCCACGATCTTAGTTTTCTGAATGTTGAGCTATAAGCCAACTTTTTCACTCTCTTCTTTCACTTTGATCAAGAGGCTTTTTAGTTCCTCTTCACTTTCTGCCATAAGGGTGGTGTCATCTGCATATCTGAGGTTTTTTATATTTCTTCCGGGAATCTTGATTCCAGCTTGTGCTTCTTCCAGCCCAGCGTTTCTCATGACGTATTCTGCATAGAAGTTAAATAAGCAGGGTGACAATATACAGCCTTCACGTACTCCTTTTCCTATTTGGAACCAGTCTGTTGTTCCATGTCCACTTCTAACTGTTGCTTCCTGACCTGCATACAGGTTTCTCAAGAGGCAGGTCAGGTGGTCTGGTATTCCCATCTCTTTCAGAATTTTCCACACTTTATTGTGATCCACACAGTCAAAGGATTTGGCATAGTCAATAAAGCAGAAATAGATGTTTTTCTGGAACTGTCTTGCTTTTTCCATGATCCAGCAGATGTTGGCAATTTGATCTCTGGTTCCTCTGCCTTTTCTAAAACCAGCTTGAACATCTGGAAGTTCACGGTTCACGTATTGCTGAAGCCTGGCTTGGAAAATTTTGAGCATTACTTTACTAGCCTGTGAAAAGAGTGCAATTGTATGGTAGTTTGAGCATTCTTTGGCATTGCCTTTCTTTGGGATTGGAATGAAAACTGAGTTTTTCCAGTCCTGTGGCCACTGCTGAGTTTTCCAAATTCGCTGGCATATTGAGTGCACCACTTTCATAGCATCATCTTCCAAGATTTGAAATAGCTCAACTGGAATTCCATCACTTCCACTAGCTTTGTTCATAGTGATGCTTTCTAAGGACCACTTGACTTCACATTCCAGGGTGTCTGGCTCTAGGTCAGTGATCACACCATCGTGATTATCTTGGTTGTGAAGATCTTTTTTGTACAGTTCTTCTGTGTATTCTTGCCACCTCTTCTTATTATCTTCTGCTTCTGTTAGGTCCATACCATTTCTGTCCTTTATCGAGCCCATCCTTGCATGAAATGTTCCCTTGATATCTCTAATTTTCTTGAAGAGATCTGTAGTCTTTCCCATTCTGTTGTTTTCCTTTATTTCTTTGCATTGATTGCCGAGGAAGGCTTTCTTATCTCTCCTTGCTATTCTTTGGAACTCTGCATTCAGATGCTTATGTCTTTCCTTTTCTTATTTGATTTTCTCTTCTCTTCTTTTCACAGCTATTTGTAAGGCCTCCCCAGACAGCCATTTTGCTTTTTTGCATTTCTTTTCCATGGAGATGGTCTTGATCCCTGTCTCCTGTACAATGTCACAAACCTCCATCCATAGTTTATCAGGTACTCTATCTATCAGATCTAGTCCCTTAAATCTATTTCTCACTTCCACTGTATAATCATAAGGGACTTGATTTAGGTTATACCTGAATGGTCTAGTGATTTTCCCTACTTTCTTCAATTTAAGTCTGAATTTGGCAATAAGGTGTTCATGATCTGAGCCCCAGTCAGCTCCCGGTTTTTGTTTTTGCTGACTGTATAGAGCTTCTCTATCTTTGGTGCAAAGAATATAATCAATCTGATTTTGGTGTTGACCATCTGGTGATATCCATGTGTAGAGTCTTCTCTTGTGTTGTTGGAAGAGGGTATGTGCTATGACCAGTGCGTTCTCTTGGCAAAACTCTATTAGCCTTTGCCCTGCTTCATTCCGTACTCAAAGGCCAAATTTGCTTGTTACTCCAGGTGTTTCTTGACTTCCTACTTTTGCATTCCAGTCCCCTATAATGAAAAGGACATCTTTTTTGTGTGTTAGTTCTAAAAGGTCTTGTAGGTCTTCATAGAACCATTCAACTTCAGCTTCTTCAGTGTTATTGGTGGGGGCATAGACTTGGATTACTGTGATATTGAATGGTTTGCCTTGGAAATGAACAGAGATCATTCTGTAGTTTTTGAGATTGCATCCAAGCACTCCATTTCAGACTCTTTTGTTGACCATGATGGTCACTCCATTTCTTCTAAGGGATTCCTGCCCACAGTAGTGTGTGGCAGAAGCGTGCTGGCTGCGAAGAACTGTGCAGCAGAAGGGCAACAAACCACACAGAAGCGTGGCCAAGAGGAGCTACCCCACGTCCGAGGTCGGGGTGGTGGCCTAGAGGAGTTACCCCATGTCTGAGGTCTGGAGTGGTGGCCAGGAGGAGCTACCCCACGTCCAAGGAGCAGTGGCTGTGTGGGCACAGGAGGGCCAAGAGGAGCTACTCCATGTTCAAGGTCAGGAGGGACAGCTGTCAGGAGATACCCCTCGTCCAAGGTGAGGAGCAGCATCTGCGCTTTGCTGGCACAGCCCTGAAGAAATACCCTACATCCAATGTAAGTGAAACCCAAATAAGATGGTAGGTGTTGCGAGAGGCATCAGAGGGCAGACACACAAACCATAATCAAAGAAAACTAGTCAGTCTAATCACATGGACCACAGCCTTGTCTAACTCAATGAAACTAAGCCATGCTGCATGGGCCCCCCCCCAAGATGGGCAGGTCATGGTGGAGAGGTCTGACAGAATGTGGTCCACTGGAGAAGGGAATGGCAAATCACTTGAGAATTCTTGCCTTTAGAACCCCATGAACAGTATGAAAAGGCAAAATGATAGGATACTGAAAGAGGAACTCCCCAAGTCAGTAGGTGCCCAATATGTTGCTGGAAATCAGTGGAGAAATAACTCCAGAAAGAATGAAGGGATGGAACCAAAGCAAAAACAATACCCAGCTGTGGATGTGACTGGTGATAGAAGCAAGGTCTGATGCTGTAAAGAGCAATATTGCATAGGAACCTGGAATGTTAGATCCATGAACCAAGGCAAATTGGAAGTAGTCAAACAGGAGATGGCAAGAGTGAATGTCGACATTCTAGGAATCAGCAAACTAAAATGGACTGGAATGGGTGAATTTAACTCAGATTACCATTATATCTACTACTGTGGGCAGGAATCCCTTAGAAATTTAGGGTAGTTGCAGCAATTTCTTAAAATAAGACAACAGTGAGGTTGTCACATTGGTTGATTCTGTCTTTTATGAGCAATTTCTCTGTAGTATGCAATAGTTAGATAACATTTTACCTACAGTAGAACATCTTTCAAAATTGGAGTCAATCCTCTCAAACCCTGCTAGTGTCTTATCAACTAAGTTTATATGGTAATCTAAATCCTTTGTCATCATTTAATAATCTTCACAGCATCTCCACCAGGAGTAGATTCCCTCTCAAGGAACCACTTTCTTTTCTCATCCATAAGAAGCAACTCTTTATCCATTAAAGTTTTGTAATGAGATTGCAGCAATTCAGTAGCATCTTCAGACTCCATTTCTAAGTTCTCTTACTCTTTCCACCACATCTGCAGTTACTTCCTCCACTGAGGTCTTAAACTCCTTCAAAGGTTGAAATGAATTTTTTCCAACTTTTGTTAAAGTTGATACTTTGACCATGAATGTTCTTGATGGCATCTAGAATGGTGAATCCTTTCCAGAAGGTTTTAAATTTATTTTTCCCAGATCCATCAGAGGAATCATTATATGTGACAGTTATAGCTTCATGAAATGCATATCTTAAATCATAAGACTTGAAATTCAAAATGACTCCTTGATCCATGGGCTGCCAATCGGATGGTGTGCTAGCTGGCATAAAAACGAATTGCCAGTCCAGGTTCGATGCATTATACGGGATGCTTGGGGCTGGTGCACTGAGATGACCCAGAGGGATGGTACAGGGTGGGAGGAGGGAGGGGGGTTCATGATGGGGAACACGTGTATACCTGTGGCAGACTCATGTTGATGTATGGCAAAACCAATACAATATTGTAAAGTAATTAAAAAAGGAAAACAACTCTAAATATATATAAAAAAAGATTCTCATTGTCCATCTCCATCAGAGCTCTTGGGTGAACAGGTGCATTATCAACGAGCAGGAATATTTTAAAATAAATCTTTTCTGAGAAGCAGTAGACTTAAAATATTCAGTAAACCATATTATAGATGGATGTGCCATCATCTTGGCTTTGTTGCTCCATAAATAGAGCATGGGCAGAGTGGACTTAGCATAATTCTTAAGGGCTGTAGAATTTTCGTATGATAAATGAGCACTGGCTCCAAGTTAAAGTCACCAGTTACATTAGCACCTAACAGGACAGTCAGCCGGTGCTTTGAAGCTTTACAGCCAATCATCAACTCCTTCTTCATAGCTACAAGTCCTTGATGACATTTTCTTCTAGTGGAAAGCAGTTTCATCTACAACATTGAAAATCTGTTGTCCGTGTAGTTACCTTTGTTAATTCTCTTAGCTACATCTTCTGGATGACTTGCTGAAGTCTCTACATTGGAACTTGCTAATTCACCTTGCACTTTCTTTAAACTTCATTAACCAACATCTTTTTGCTTTTTCATACTGTTCCTGGGGTTCTTAAGGCAAGAAAACTGAAGTGGTTTGTCATTCCGTTCACCAGTGGACCATGTTTTGTCAGAACTCTCTACCATGACCCATCCATCTTGGGTGGCCCTACACGGCATGGCTCATAGTTTCATTGGGTTAGACAGGCTGTGGTCCATGTGATCAGTTTGGCTAGTTCTCTGTGATTGTGGTTTTCATTCTGTCTGCCCTCTGATGGAGAAGGATAAGAGGCTTATGGAAGCTTCCTGATGGGAGAGACTGAGGCGGAAACTGGGTCTTGTTCTACTGGGTGGGGCCATGCTCAGTAAATTTTAATCCAACTTTCTGTTGATGGTTGGGGCTGTGTTCCCTCCCTGTTGTTTGACCTGAGACCAAACTATTGTGGAGGCAGTGAAGATAATGGAGACCTCCTTCAAAAGGTCCCATGCATGCACTGCCATACTTAGTGCCCCAACCCTGCAGCAGGCCACTGCCAATCTATGCCTCTGCTGGAGACTCCTGGACACTGACTGGCAAGTCTAGATTAGCCTCTTGTGGGGTCACTGCTCCTTTCTCCTGGGTCCTGGTGCACATAGTTTTGTTTTTGCTCTCCAAGAGCCTGTTTCCCCAGTCCTGTGAAAGTTCTGTAATCAAATCCCACTGGCCTCCAAAGTAAAATTCCCTGGGAGTTCTGTCTCTTTTCCAGATCTCCAAATTGGGAAATTTGTTGTGGGTCTTAAAAGTTTATTAACAGTGGGAGAATTTATTTGGTATAATTGTTCTGCAGTTTGTGGGTCATCTGTTCAGCAACTCTATGGTGGGGTTAATGGCAACCTCCTCCAAGAGGGCTTACACCACACTCTGTGTGACCTAGGTCTACTACACCTAGAGCCTCTGTCCCTGTGGCAGGCCACAGCTGACCGGCATCTCTGCAAGAGACACTCAAACCTTCAAAGGCAGGTCCGGCTTTGTCTCTGTAGGGTCTCTGGGTCCTGGTGAGCACAAAGTTTTGTTTGAGCCCTCTGAACATCTCTGGCAGGTATGGGATTTGATTCTAAACAGGATTTTTCCCCTCCTACCATCTTTCTGGAGCTTCTCCTTTGCCCCTGGACTTGGGATATCTTTTTTGTGTGTGGGATACAACATTCTCCTGTCAGTGGTTGTTCAGCAGTGAGTTGTAATTTTGGAGTTCTCACAGAGAAGATGAGTGCACATCCTTCTACTCTATCTTGATTCAAAAAACGAGTCCAAAATGTAGCACTAGGGTGCAATCTCAAAAATGACAGAATGACCTCTGTTCACTTCCAAGACAAACATACAGTATCACAGTAATCCAAGTCTATATCCCAACCACTAATGCTGAAGAAGCTGAAGTTGAATGGTTCTGTGAAGACCTACAAAACTTTCTAGAACTAGTACCCAAAAAAGATGCCCTTTTCATCATAGGGACCAGAAATGCAAAAGTAGAAAGTCAAGAGGTACCTGGCATAACAGGCAAATATGGGATTGGAATACAAAATGAAGCAGGGAAAAGGCTAACAGAGTTTTTCCAAGAGAACACACTGGTCATAACAAACATCCTCTTCTAACAACACAAGAGATGACTCTACATATGGACATCACCAGATGATCAATACTGAAAGCAGATTAATTACATTTTTTGCAGCCAAAGATGGAGAAGCTCTATACAGTAAGCAAAAACAAGACTGGGAGCTGACTGTGGCTCAGATCACAAACTCCTTTATTATACATTTCAGACTTAAACTGAAGAAAGTAGGGAAAACCACTAGATCATTCAGGAATGACCTAAATCAAATCCTTTATTAAAAAAATAGTGAAAGTGACAAATAGATTCAAGGGATTAGATCTGATAGAGTGCCTGAAGAACTATGGACAGATTCATGACATTGTACAGGAGGCAGTGATCATGGCCATCCCCAAGGAAAAGAAATGCAAAAAGGCAAAATGGTTGTCTGAGGAGGCCTTACAAATAGCTGGGAAAAGAAGAGAAGGGAAAGGCAAAGGAGAAAAGGAAAGATATATCCATTTGAATACAGAGCTCCAAACAATAGCAAGGAGAGATAAGAAAGCCTTCCTCAGTGATCAATGCAAAGAAATACAGGAAAACAACTAGATGGGAAAGAATAGAGATCTCTTCAAGAAAATCAGAGATACCAAGAGAACATTTCATGCAAAGATGGGCACAAAAAGGAAAGAAATTGTATGGACCTAACAGAAGCAGAAGATATTAAGAAGGGGTGGCAAGAATACACAGAAGAACTATAAAAAAAAGAATTTTCATGACCCAGATGACCATGATGGTGTGATCACTCATCTAGAGCCACACATGAATGTGGAGTCAAGTGGGCCTTACCAAACATCACTAGGAACAAATGTAGTGAAGGTGATGGAATTCCAGTTGAGCTATTTCAAATCCTAAAAGATGATGCTGTGAAAGTGCTGCACTCAATATGCCAGCAAATTTGGGAAACTCAGAAGTGGCCACAAGACTGGAAAAGGTCAGTTTTCGTTCCAATACCAAATAATGGCAATGCCAAAGAATGCTGAAACTACCACACAATTGCACTCATCTCACACGTGAGCAAAGTAATGCTCAAAATTCTCCAAGCCAGGCTTCAACAGTATGTGAACCATGAACTTCCAGATGTTCAGGCTGGATTTAGAAAAGGCAGAGGAATCAGAGATCATATTGCCAACATCTGTTGTATCATTGAAAAAGCAACAGAGTTCCAGAAAAATAACTACTTTTGCTTTATTGACTATGCCAAAGCCTTTGACCTTGTGGATCACAACAAACTGGAAAATTCTTCAAGAGATGGGAATACCAGACCTCTTTATCTGCCTACTGAGAAATCCATATGCAGGTCAAAAAACAACAGGTAGAACCAGACATGGAACAACAGACTGGCTCCAAATAGGGAAAGGAGTACCTCAAGGCTGTATATTGTCATCTTATTTATTTAAATTATATGCAGAATGCATCATGTGAAATGCTGGGCTGGATGAAGCACAAGCTGGAATCAAGATTTCCAGGAGAAAATCAATAACCTCAGAAATGCAGATGATATCACCCTTATGGCAGAGAGTGAAGAACTGAAGACCCTTTTGATGAAAGTGACAGAGGAGAATGAAAAAGCTGGCTTAAAACTCAACATTCAAAAAATTAAGATCATGGCATCCAGGATAATCACTTCATGGCAAATAGATGGGAAACAATGGAAACAGTGACAAACTTTATTTTCTTGGGCTCCAAAATCACTGCAGATGGTGACTTCAGTCATGAAATTAAAAGACACTTGCTACTTAGAAGGAAAGGTATGACCAACCTAGATGGCATATTAAAAAGCATAGGCATTACTTCACCGAAAAAGGTCATCTAGTCCATCTAGACAAAGGTCCATCATAGTCAAAGACTATGGTTTTTCCAGTACTCATGTATGGATGTGAGAGCTGGACTATAAAGAAAGCTGAATGCCTAAGAATTGATGCTTTTGAACTGTGGTTTTGGAGAAGGTTTTTGAGAGTGCCATGGACCACCAGGAGATGAAATCAGTCAATCTGAAAGGAAATCAGTCCTAAATATTCATTGGAAGGACTTATGCTGAAGCTGAAACTCCAATACTTTGGCCACCTAATGAGAAGAACTGACTCCTTGGAAAAGAACCTGATGCTGGGAAAGACTGAAGGCAGGAGGAGAAGCGGACGACAGAGGATAAGATGGTTGGTTGGCATCACCAACTCAATGGACATGAATTTGAGCAAGCTCTGGGAGTTGGCGATGGACAGGGGAGCCTAGCGTGCTACAGTCCATGGGGTCTCAAAGAGCTGGACATGACTGAGCAACTGAACTGAATTGAGCTGAACCAACATCTGCTAGCTCCAAAATTTTCTTCCATCATTTCCTCATCTTTCTCAGCCTTTAGAGAAAGGGAGTTAGGGCCTGGCTTTGGATCAGGCTTTGGCTTACAGGACTACTTTAGCTGTTCTGGTCTTCCATCCAGACACTAAAATTTTCTGTATCTCAGCAATATGGCTATTTCCCTGTCTTATCATTCATGTGTTCACTGGAGTAGCACCTTTACCTTTTTTCCAGAACCTTTCCTCTGCATTCATTCCTTGGTTGTTTGGCACAAGAGACCTAGCATTCTGTTTTGGCTTTTGACCTGCCTTCTTCACTAAAATTAATCATTTCTGGCTTTGATTTAAAGTAAGAGATGTGTTCCTTTTCCTTTCACTTGAAAAACATGGGGTTTTCAAGTATAGGGTTATTAATTGGCCTAATTTCAGTATTGTTGTCTCAATACTGAACAAGGGAACAGGGAGCTCCAAGGAAAAATGAGCTGGGTGGGAGGGCTAACTTGGGATTAGAGCAGCCAGAACACAGGCAACATTTACTGATTAAATTTGCCATCTCACATGGGCACTGTTCATGGAACCACAAACAATTGCAGTAGTAACATCAAAGATCACTGATCACATATCACCATGATAAATATAATAATAATAAGAAAGTTTGAGATATTGTCTACATTACCAGAAATACAAAGTGAGCAAATGCTGCTGGAAAGCTGGTGCCGATAGAATTGCTCCATGAAGATTTGCTGCAAACTTTCAGTTTGTGAAAAGCACAGTATCTGTAAAGCACCATAAAGTGAAGTGCAATAAAATGAGATGTGTCTATAATTGTAGGTGAAGAAAATTTTTCCCTTCTTCCTTTCTAGATTATTTGGTTGGTCTAATACTTTGGCCCCAGAGAAGGCAATGGCAACCCACTCCAGTACTCTTGCCTGGAAAATCCCATGGACGGAGGAGCCTGGTGGGCTGCAGTCCATGGGGTCGCTAGGAGTCGGACACGATTGAGTGACTTCACTTTCACTTTTCACTTTCATGCATTGGAGAAGGAAATGGCAACCCACTCCAGTGTTCTTGCCTAGGGACGGGTGAGCCTGGTGGGCTGCTATCTGGGGTCGCACAGAGTCGGACATGACTGAAGTGACTTAGCAGCAATACTTTGGCCACCTCATGGGAAGAGTTGACTCATTGGAAAAGACCCTGATGCTGGGAGGGATTGGGGGCAGGAGGAGAAGGGGACGACAGACAATGAGATGGCTGGATGGCATCACCAACTCAATACACGTGAGTCTGGGTGAACTCCAGGAGTTGGTGATGGACAGGGAGGCCTCGTATGCTGCGATTCATGGGGTTGCAAAGAGTCGGACACGACTGAGTGACTGAACTGAACTGAATGATTAAATTGACATAAGACTCATTGGAAAAGACCCTGGAAAAGATTGAGGGCAGGAGAGAAGGGAACGACAGAGGATGAGACGGTTGGATGGCAACACCGACTCAGTGGACATGAATCTGAGCAAACTCCAGGAGATAGTGGAGGATAGGAAAGCCTGGCATGCTGTGGTTCATGGGGTCACAAAGAGTCAGACATGACTTAGTAATTGAATAAAAGTAACAAGACACATTAACGGGGGGTGGGGAGGGGAGAAGTAAATTTAATTTTGTAAATGTGGGAACTCGAAAGATAGGAGACTCTCAGACAATTAATCGTGGTTTATATATCATCCTGGGGCTTCCCCGGTGTCTCAGTGGTAAAGAATCCACCAGCCATGCAGGAATTACAGGAGACACAGGTTCAATACCTGGATCAGGAAGATCCTCTGGAGGAGGTCATGGCAACCCCCTCCAGTATTCTTCCCTGGAAAATCCACCGACAGAGGATCTTGGTGGGCTACAATCTATAGGGTCGCAAAGACTCAGACACGACTAAAGCAACTTACCATATGTACACATACCATCATGAGCTACAGACAAGGGGTAGGTGTCTGGGTGTTCAAAAGGGAGAAAGACAATTCACAGGAAGTGGAAGGTGAAACGATCACTAAACAGATGTTTCTCATCAGGTGTTGTGGGGAGAGAGAAAATTAGCCAAGATGGCTTGGTCAGGCTTTCACGCCTCACGTTTTGTAAATAAGGACTATGTAACAGCTGAGATCATTTATAGCACTGCGCATGTGCATCAGGAGGTACTCACGTGGAATCAGGCAAAATTACTTTTATAACAAAAGTAATTTTTACAACAAAGTTACTTTTGTTATATGCTGCTGCTGCTAAGTCACTTCAGTCGTGTCCGACTCTGTGCAACCCCCGTAGACGGCAGCCCACCAGGTTCCGCCGTCCCTGGGATTCTCTGGGAAAGAGTACTGGACTGGGGTGCCATTGCCTGCTCCTTTGTTATATGAGCTCCACCCCAAAAAGTGGTGTCATTACTGCTGCCCCACGACTGTGTCCATTGGTCAGCCGCGAGAGGAGAGAATATAGCGTGTCTGCTGCTATGACTGCTGCGTCAGCCAGGAAAGAAGACTGTTATGGCCACTGTGCTAGCCAGGCCAGAGGTTGTGCTGTGTTTGTTTATGCCATGGCTGTTGTCCTGAGAGAATAAACATGTCTGCAGTTCCTACGGGTCCTTGAGTCTTCTTCCAGCCTCTTAGCTCGCCCCTTGCCTTCCCTGGGTTCAATGAACAGTGTGAACAGCAATGGCATCATGAGCAGATCAGCAAGACAGATGTCTTTCTTACATAAAAAGTTATCTTTGGTAATAGCTCTGGTAATAGTTCCTGGTCTAGGCTCCCTGTGTAAACTTTTTTAGGCAGTTAAAGAGGAGGCTAAAAAAAAAAAAAAAAACCAAAAACCAAAACCAGAAATCTTTTCCTGAAAGGCATATTTTAGGGTCACTTTTTCTGCTCATCTTCATAATACATCTCAATCTGAGCATTTTTTAATTCACAACTTCATGGTGGGCAGATTTCTAAGATAGTGTTCATGCCTTTGCTTAATCCCCTCTTTTGAGTATGGACGGAACCTAGTGACTTGGGCCTAAAAAAGCAGAATGTATTAAAGTGAAAGGATGTCACTTCCATGATTTTATCACCAAAGACTCTGCTGGATATCATGGTGAGATGTTATCTCCTGCTAGAAAGTTCTCTCTTGCATTCTTGGATTTCTCATTTTGATAAAACAAGTTACTGCATTAAAGAGTTCATGCCAAGAAGCCAAATGTGTCTGCCAACAACCAGGAAGGAAGACTCTCAGTGCAAAACCCAGAAGGAATTAATTCCTTTTGTCAAACTCACAAATAAGCTTGGAAGTAGATTCTTCTCCAGGTGGGCAGCCTGGCCAACACCTTGATTAGAGCCTGTGAGAGACCCTAAAGTAGGAAAAGTAGCTAAGTTTCATCTAGTTTTCTGACCTTCAGGAACAGAGAGAGAATGAATTTTGTCACTTGAAGCCACTAAATTTTGGAGTAATTAGTTATAACATGGAAATAGCTAAAAAAGTTAATGAATACACTGTGATGACTATAGCAAATCTTAATCCTAACTTCTATAAGAAAATGAAATGCAACTGTGTTTTGGAAAATATAACTACCCCAAATCAAGTTATTGATATGCAACTATATATTTATTTTCTTTTTCATGACTGTTATTCTCTTCTTGAAATGGTTCATTAATGAAAAGACTGGTATTGGAGTGAAAAGACAAAATATACTAAGTTTAAAAGCACTGGTTGCCGGTGTAAATTATTTCAATTTTCTTCAGGTGCTGAGTTTTGGTAAATGTTTTCAGTAGCATTTTCTTAATGATACAAATTTATGTTTGACCTCAATGATAATTCTGTCAGTAAGTCTATATCATAAACAAATGCTGGTTGACTAGAAAGCAATAAATGTAAGAACAAGAACTGAGGTGGTTTGGGGTTTAGGTCACTCGAGCAAATGAGCCATCCTGTGGGCACCAAAGTAATGTGTAGGATTGTAGAGTCCCCGTAGCAACAAGAATTTATATTTAGCATAAAGTTAATTGCAAATCTCTTTGGAAATCCTCCTGCCAAGCCCATGTTGAAGGAAAAGCAGTTAAATGAATTCATTTCCTTCATTAAGAAATAATTGTCAAGTGATGTTAAAATGATGATTGTATAAAATGCCAATTAGTCATTATTTCTCTCAAAACTTTGGTCTCACAAATCAAATTTGAGTTTGTCAGGCTTACTTTGCTTCCTTTGGTGTGATGAAAGATAGCTTGTAATATGAAAAGTTGCTTATGGAGGAGTGGGAAGCCCTGAAAAGGCAGGAGTAAGTTACTTTTCCACCAACAGTTGACAGTAGCTTGCAGTGATCTTTGTTGTGTGCATCTTTTTAAGAAATATGGACCCCTTTATGGATTAGAAACATTCATCCTGTGCTATTTGTACCAGATTCATATTGTTTAACAGTTTTAGTCTATGAACTAGATGTTCCTGGGAAATACCTGTTATGAATGAGTTATTAAGATAACCTCATGGGAAAAATTAAAAAAGAATGATTGCTTTTCAATGATGACAATTTGTTTAATGGGGCAATATTTTTCCTTATAGAACTTACTGCTTTCTGACTAAGGGTAAGGAGTGAACACAGGCAGAGCTTCAGCCTGATGGTTATTTTCAGGTTGTAAGGGGTGGAAAATTGCTCCCAGCATCACCTGTAACTGACAGTGGGAATAAAGCTGCTGCTTTGGAATGGCTTACAACTTTTGATTTTTGTTTTCACAGAAACAATTTGGACAGGAAAATGTAAATCAATACAGAGAGTCTGTGCTAAGTGTCTGGAATTTGGTAAAAAAATTTATGTGAAGAGGGATATGCTTTTGCAATACCAATGATTAAGTAGGCTCTTTTCCTTCAACTCTTACAAGAAACATTAATATTCATCTTTATAGTTATACACTTTATGGGATTTACTAATAACTGCTCATTTGGGGATATTTGGAGAACAAAAAATATGCACAAATATGAAACAAAAATGATGCACACTCCCACTGCTTAGAACTACATGTTATTTTCTGGCATAAATGTGTGTATGTGTGTCCAGTTTTGCCTCTTACTGTCCAGTTTTAAGTGAATAACCTAATCTCCCTGAGCTTTGGCTTCTCTACCTATAAAATGATAACAACAGGATTTTCATAAGATTGTTGTGAAGATTAAATTTATACACAAATAAAAGCTATTTTCTTATGTACATAGATTTTGATTCAAATTGATATGTTCTACACATGATTTTTAAAGCATTAGAATTATGTTAGGAAAATTACTTCTAGTTCATGAAATAGCCTTTTAGGATATGATTTAAAATGGCTAGATAGTATTTTGTCAGATGAATGGATCATAATTTATTTAACAAATACCTTTTTGTTAGAGATGTCATTTTGTCATTATAAATAACACCCACTCCTCTTTTTACTCCATATTTACCACAGATCTGACTCTTTCTTTAAAATAGAGGAAATGCTTTCTTAAAATGTATTTATTTTTAATTGAAGGATAACTGCTTTATAGTATGTGTTGGTTTCTACCAAACATCAACATGAATCAGCCATAGAAGAGGGGAAATTATTTAATCCAATGGTATTTATGATTTTAAAGACTCTTTGTAAATATCGTCCAGTTACTCACGAACCTATACTCCCATAGGAAATCTTTGAGACTTCCTTTTCCCCAAATCCAAATGATACTACAAAAAAAAAAAAAAAAAAAAAAATCCCTCTTACTCTTCTAACTCCTTAAAAATCCACACAATCTCCAAACCCAGAAACTTGTATCAATTTTAAGTGGATAAAAATGATATTTTAATTTCCATTTTTTGTTACTAGGGAAGCTGATTTTTGTCTTTATTGCTTATTTCTATTTATTATTGTTGTTTTGGTCTGAATAGTTACCTTAGAAAGCTTTATTTAGTTGCTTTAGATACAAGTTTAGAGACACTGATAAGGAAAAAAAAAGTAATTCTTTTCTATATCTTTGATTAAGGGCACACAGCCAATGCCACAGCAAACTGCTACTCTGTTAAAACACAGGTAAATTAAGTTTAAGTTAATTTCAGCTTAACTGAAAATTTAGCTTAAATTTTAACTTAAAGTTAGCTTTAAGTTAACTTAAAATTTAATTTAAAATTTCAGCTTAACTAACAACTGACAAAGTTTATTAAATCAGCTAATGTCTTTACTGATCTGTTTTAAAAACCAAACTATAAGTGAGATTTACTTGACTTGTGTCCACACGAGGGCTCTCATTGCTGTTAAACGTCACTTCTGGAGGAAACTTTTCTTTTTAGAGAAGATGCTTAATAGTAAATCTCATTTGATGATTAAATACCTTGGTCTTTAGGAATGTTCCACTATTCTATGTGAAATAAAATGTAAAGAAAAATGTTATAGATGATGTGATTAACTGCCTAGAAAATCCAAGAGAATATACAAACTATTACAACTGGGAAATGAGTGCGACAAGTTGGCTGAATACAGAAACTGTGTGCATTCACGCTAAATCGCTTCAGTTGTGTCGGACTCTTTGCAACCCCATGGACTGTAGCACACCAGGTTCCTTTGTCCATGGGATTATCCAGGCAAGAATACAGGAGTAGGTTGCCATTTACTTCTCCAGGGGAACTTCCCGACCCAGGGACTGAACCAGCATCTCTTACCTCGCCTGCATTGGCAGGCAGCCTCCTTATTACTAGGGACAGAAATCACCACAAGAAATCAAATGCATTTCTATATACCATCAAAACCAGTTAGAATGTGTAATGTTAGAAGTTATTTTGATATACGAAAAAGCCCTAGGTAGTAAAATTAAAATATAAACTGAAGCACATTAAACTTTTCAAGAGTTATTTCAGCATACATCAGTTTGAGCTAGGAAGCTTGGCTTTCCCTGGTGGCACAGTTGGTAAAGAATCCACCTGCCAATGCAAGAGACACAGGTTCCAATTCCTGGGTCAGGAATATCCCCTCAAGAAGGAAATGGCTACCCACTTCAGTATTCTTGCCTAGAAAATCCCATGGACAGAGGAACCTGGTGGGCTATAGTCCAGGGTGTCACAAGAGCTGGACCTGACTTGGTGACTAAACCAGCAACCACCACCAGCACCAAACCAGAAGTGGTTAAGAATGTTCTAACACCAGGAGCTAGGGAAGAGATTTTTACAGAGAAAATATGGAAGTCAAGCCAGAAAATTGTTTGACTGACTGTAGCTTAAGCAGTTACCTTATTTGGGAAAGTCTAGTTGGCTGTCGGAGAGGGCAATGGCACCCCACTCCAGTACTCTTGCCTGGAAAATCCCATGGATGGAGGAGCCTGGTAGGCTACAGTCCATGGGGTCGCTAAGAGTCAGACACGACTGAACGACTTCACTTTCACTTTTCACTTTCATGCATTGGAGAAGGAAATGGCAACCCACTCCAGTGTTCTTACCTGGAGAATCCCAGGGACAGGGGAGCCTGGTGGGCTGCTGTCTATGGGGTTGCACAGAGTTGGACACTACTGAAGTGACTTAGCAGCAGCAGCAGTTGACTGTGATTGGTTTTTATTGTTTGATTTTCTCAGACTCCAGTGTGCTGAATCTGAGGTTTTGATTGCTTATGTGGCTACCAAGGTATTGGGGCTGCCTCAGTTTTACAGCCTCCTTCTTTAATTACGGTCACAGTATCTAGGGGTAAATATAGCAAGTCATTTGGATCTATTATAGAGAAAATCTTAAACCTTTACTGATGATAGACCTTAATAAATAGAGAGAAATACCATGTTCCCCCTGGTTTCACTTTTTGTTGTTGTTGTTCAGTCACTAAGCATTTCTGACTCTTGCACACCAGGCTCCTGTGTCCTCCACTATCTCCAAGAGTTTGCTCAAATTCATGCCCACTGAGTCAGTGATGCTATCTAACTATCTCATCCTATGCCACCCCCTTTTCCTTTTGCTTTCAATCTTTCCCAATATCAGGGTCTTTCCAATGAGTCAGCTCTTCATATCAGGTGGCCGAAGTGTTTGAACTTCAGCTTCAGCATCAGTCCTTCCATTGACATTCAGGGTTGATTTCCTTTAGGATTGACTGATTTGATCTCCTTGCAATCCAAGGGACTCTCATGAGTCTTCCCAGCACCACATTTCAAAAGCATCGATTCTTTGGTGCTCAGCCTTCTTTATTGTCCAGCTCTCATATCTGTACATGACTACTGGAAAAAATGATAGCTTTGACTGTGTGTATCTTTGTTTGCCAAGTGATGCCTCTGCCTTTTTGATACACTATGTTTGTCATAGCTTTCTTTCTTGCTTTCTTTCCAAGAAGCAAGCATCTTGTAATTTGATGGCTGTGGTCACTGTCCACAGTGATTTTGGAGCCCAAGAAAATAAAATCTGTCACTGCTTCCACTTTTTCCCTTCTATTTGCCATGAAGTGATGGGACCAGATGCCATGATCTTAGTATTTTGAATGTTGAGTTTCAAATCAGCTTTTTCACTCTTCTCTTTCACCTTCATCAAGAGGTTCTTTAGTTCCTCTTCACTTTCTGCCATTAGGGTAGGGTCATCTGCGTATCTAGGGATATTGATATATATCCTGTCAATCTTGATTCCAGCTTGAGCTTCATCCAGCCTGGTATTTTGCATGATGTACTCTGTATATAAGTTAAATAAGCAGGGTGTTAATATACAGCCAGCCTTGACGTACTCCTTTCCCAATTTTAAACCAGTTTGTTGTTCCATGTCTGACTCTAACTGTTGCTTCTTGATCTGGATACAGGTTTTGCAGGAGGCAGGTAAGGTGGACTTGTATTCCCAACTCTAAGAATTTTCCAGTTTGTTGTGACCCATATAATCAAACGTTTAGCATAGTCAATAAAGAAGAAATAGATATTTTTCTGGAATTCTCTTTCTTTTTCTATGATCTAGCAGATGTGGCAATTTGACCTGTTGTTACTCTGCCTTTTCTAAATCCAGCCTGTACATTGGAGGCTCTTGGTTCATGAACTGCTGAAGCCTAACTTGAAGGATTTTGAACATTACCTTGCTAGCATGTGAAATGAGTGAAATTGTGCAGTAGTTTGAACATTCTTTGGCATTGCCCTTATGTGGGACTGGAATGAAAACTGACCTTTTCCAGTCTTGTGGCCACTGCTGAGTTTTCTAAATTTGCTGACATATTGAGTACAGCATCTTAACAACATCATCTTTTAGGATTCTACATCTTTGGCCAAGACAATTTTAAAAGAGAAGAAGGATGAGGATTGTTTATTTCTTTCAGATTAAAGAAAACATAAGGAAAGGAAAGTGAAGTCACTCAGTCGTGTCCGACTCTTTGCGACCCCATGGACTGTAGCCTACCAGGCTCCTCTGTCCATGGGATTTTCCAGGCAACAGTACTGGAGTGGATTGCCATTTCCTCCTCCAGCGGATCTTCCTGACCCAGGGATGGAACCCAGGTCTCCCGCATTGTAGACAGATGCTTTACTGTCTGAGCCACCAGTGAAGTCTTATGCATATAAGACTTGAGACTTATGTTTATAAAAACTTGTTAAATGCTGAGTTTTCATTATAAATTAACTGAGAAACTAATATATGGTGCTGGAAAAAAATCACTACATATGAAAAATGATAGGATTTCATTTTCAACTTATACTCTCTTTATCTCAAAATTGCAGGCATAATAAAGCATCAAATATAAAAAAATAAATTCTAAAACTTTTGTTTGACAATTTTTTGTGACATACAAATAATGAAGAGCTTCTTAAATAAAATACAACGTGCACAAATCATAAATGAAAATATTTATCAATTTCTCTATGTCAAAAGACATCATTGAATATGAAAATAAGTTATAGCTTTGGTGAAGATATTTGTAAACTATAGATCTAATGAAAGATAAGTTTCCCAAATATATAAGGAACATCTACCTTCCCTTAAGAATAGGAACACATACATCTGTTATCTAGCTAGTTAGCTAGCTACATACCTATGATTCAGAGAAGAATACTGAAAAACCAGTAACTGAGGGTTGAAAATAAGTTCAACATCAGTCATTGTACAGTCAGGAGACATTATTTATACCAAACATTTGAATACAGAGATTTTAAAACAAAAATTTAACTCTTAAAGTGGTTAACTGATAACAGAAGTTAGAAAGGACTCTAAGGGCATAGAAGTTACTAATGAAGAAAGCAGCTACCACCTCCAGGCTGAGGGAAAATGAACAAGAAAGGAACTTAGGCTACTCTGTCTCCCTTCTCTGTAAAGTTGCCAACAGGAAGACATTTTCTGGACTAGAACTGGCCTATAAGAGTGTCCAGCCAGGCAGCTGAGACACTTGCCTAAGGGGAAGAGTAGTCTGGCGTCAGGCCACACAGGCCACTGAAGTGAGTACACACCATCAGGACTCTTTCACACCAGTGTGCTGGCTGCTGTGGTAGATAAGAAAAGCACACTGCCCTGAGGGAGGGACATCCCTTCCTCTTGCTGTGGCTTTACACTCCTTCCAGGGGCCTCTACAGATAGAGCCATAAAAGGATGAAAATTTAGGGGGTGTTGCTCCAGTCCCATAGAGTAGGATAAAAAGGGTGGACTTGGAGCTGAGAATCAGTAAAATTGGTGCACTGGTAATCAGGAAAATGTACATAAAACACGTGGTTACCACTAACAAAACTTCAAGTGGTTACCACAAAGGTATGGTAAGGATAGCAATCATGCATTGCTGATGAGAATGTAATCAATGAAGATGCTTTAGAACTCAAAAAACTGTCACTGATTTATTTTGGCTGTGCTGGGCCTTTGTTTCTTTGTGGGCTTTCCCTTGTGGTGGTGAGCGGGTGTATCCTTTATTGCGGTGGGCTTAGGCATATGTTCTTCAGCAGTTGCTGCACACAGACTCAGTAGTGGTGGCTCACAGGCTTAGTAGTTATGGTGCGTGGACTTAGTTGCCCTGTGACATGTGGAATCTTCCGAGACCAGGGATCAAACCCATGTCGCTTGCACTGGCAGATGAATTCTTATTCACTGCACCACCAGGGAAATCCAAGATTTTTTTTTAATGTATTTCTTATTGAATGACAAATTCCTTAAATTCTGTAGTGCTTTACAATTTTCAAAAGGTTCACATACATGATTTCATATAATCCCATGATAATCTTAAAAGAAACTCCTACTGTGCTTGCCCACTCCCCTCTCCTCTCCCTAAGGTAAGCACTTATTTGTTCTCTGTATCTATGGGTCTGTTTCATTTTTGTTTGGTTTACTACTTTTGTTGTACTTTCTAGATTCCACATTCAATATTTGTCTTTCTCTTCATAATACCCTGCAACTCCATCCATGTGGCTACAAACAAAATGTCATTGCTTTTTATGGCTAAGCTATATTCCATGATATTCCATACACACACACACACACACACATAAACAATGGAATGAAGAAGATGTAGTGTGTATATGTATACATATATATACACACAATGGAATAAAAATACACATAATGGAACATATAATATTATATCTATATAAAATATATAATATTATATATTATATATTATATAATAGAATATAATATGATATACAATATTATAAATATAATATTTTAAAAAATATTATTAAAATTATTAATAAAATATATTGATAATATTAATATATTATACATCAATTATATATTAATTATAATTAATTAATATAAATAACATATTATTAATACATAATATATTAATATTATCATATAATGTATATAATATACATTATTGTTATATTAATATTACATATTATATATCTAGTATATTTAATATATATTTTATACATTTTATATATATTAAAAAATATATAAATAATATATAAAATAAATAATATATAAATAAATAAAACATAAATATAAATTATATATATCCTATATTATATATACATTAAATATTATAATAATCGACATTAATATGTATTATATATATTGTCTATATATTATTTATATATTATAATATATTATAATTATAATAATATAATAAAATATTATATATTATATATAATATACGTTATAATATATATTATAGAATATACATAATAATTACAATACATTTTTTTTTTTTTTTTTTTTTTGAAGAGGCACCAGGATTTGTTTTCTATTACGAGTTAGTACTGCTTTGGTTTTCATCACCGACAGGCAGTTACTTTCTTTTTTTTTTTTTTTTTTTTTTATTCACTTCTGGTCTACTTCTTTTTTTTTTTTTTTTTTTTAATTCTTCCAATTTTATTTTATTTTTAAACTTTACATAATTGTATTAGTTTTGCCAAATATCAAAATGAATCCGCCACAGGTATACATGTGTTCCCCATCCCAAACCCTCCTCCCTCCTCCCTCCCCATACCATCCCTCTGGGCCGTCCCAGTGCACCAGCCCCAAGCATCCAGCATCATGCATCGAACCTGGACTGGCAACTCGTTTCCTACATGATATTTTACATGTTTCATTGCCATTCTCCCACATCTTCCCACCCTCTCCCTCTCCCACAGAGTCCATAAGACTGTTCTATACATCAGTGTCTCTTTTGCTGTCTCGTACACCGGGTTATTGTTACCATCTTTCTAAATTCCATATATATGCGTTAGTATACTGTATTTATGTTTTTCCTTCTGGCTTACTTCACTCTGTATAATAGGCTCCAGTTTCATCCACCTCATTAGAACTGATTCAAATGTATTCTTTTTAATGGCTGAGTAATACTCCATTGTGTATATGTACCACAGCTTTCTTATCCATTCATCTGCTGATGGACATCTAGGTTGCTTCCACGTCTTGGCTATTATAAACAGTGCTGCGATGAACATTGGGGTACACGTGTCTCTTTCCCTTCTGGTTTCCTCAGTGTGTATGCCCAGCAGTGGGGTTGCTGGATCATAAGGCAGTTCTATTTCCAGTTTTTTAAGGAATCTCCACACTGTTCTCCATAGTGGCTGTACTAGTTTGCATTCCCACCAACAGTGTAAGAGGGTTCCCTTTTCTCCACACCCTCTCCAGCATTTACTATTTGTAGACTTTTGGATCGCAGCCATTCTGACTGGTGTGAAATGGTACCTCATAGTGGTTTTGATTTGCATTTCTCTGATAATGAGTGATGTTGAGCATCTTTTCATGTGTTTGTTAGCCATCTGTATGTCTTTTTTGGAGAAATGTCTATTTAGTTCTTTGGCCCATTTTTTGATTGGGTCGTTTATTTTTCTGGAGTTGAGCTGTAGGAGTTGCTTGTATATTTTTGAGATTAGTTGTTTGTCGGTTGCTTCATTTGCTATTATTTTCTCCCATTCTGAAGGCTGTCTTTTCACCTTGCTAATAGTTTCCTTTGATGTGCAGAAGCTTTTAAGGTTAATTAGGTCCCATTTGCTCATTTTTGCTTTTATTTCCAATATTCTGGGAGGTGGGTCATAGAGGATCCTGCTGTGATGTATGTCGGAGAGTGTTTTGCCTATGTTCTCCTCTAGGAGTTTTATAGTTTCTGGTCTTACGTTTAGATCTTTAATCCATTTTGAGTTTATTTTTGTGTATGGTGTTAGAAAGTGGTCCAGTTTCATTCTTTTACAAGTGGTTGACCAGATTTCCCAGCACCACTTGTTAAAGAGATTGTCTTTAATCCATTGTATATTCTTGCCTCCTTTGTCGAAGATAAGGTGTCCATATGTGCGTGGATTTATCTCTGGGCTTTCTATTTTATTCCATTGATCAATATTTCTGTCTTTGTGCCAGTACCATACTGTCTTGATAACTGTGGCTTTGTAGTAGAGCCTGAAGTCAGGTAAGTTGATTCCTCCAGTTCCATTCTTCTTTCTCAGGATCGCTTTGGCTATTCAAGGTTTTTTGTATTTCCATACAAATTGTGAAATTATTTGTTCTAGCTCTGTGAAGAATACTGTTGGTAGCTTGATAGGGATTGCGTTGAATCTATAAATTGCTTTGGGTAGTATACTCATTTTCACTATATTGATTCTTCCAATCCATGAACATGGTATATTTCTCCATCTATTAGTGTCCTCTTTGATTTCTTTCACCAGTGTTTTATAGTTTTCTATATATAGGTCTTTAGTTTCTTTAGGTAGATATATTCCTAAGTATTTTATTCTTTCCGTTGCAATGGTGAATGGAATTGTTTCCTTAATTTCTCTTTCTGTTTTCTCATTATTAGTATATAGGAATGCAAGGGATTTCTGTGTGTTGATTTTATATCCTGCAACTTTACTGTAGTCATTGATTATTTCTAGTAATTTTCTGGTGGACTCTTTAGGGTTTTCTATGTAGAGGATCATGTCATCTGCAAATAGTGAGAGTTTTACTTCTTCTTTTCCAATTTGGATTCCTTTTATTTCTTTTTCTGCTCTGATTGCTGTGGCCAAAACTTCCAAAACTATGTTGAATAGTAATGGTGAAAGTGGGCACCCTTGTCTTGTTCCTGACTTTAGAGGAAATGCTTTCAATTTTTCACCATTGAAGATAATGTTTGCAGTGGGTTTGTCATATATAGCTTTTATTATGTTGAGGTATGTTCCTTCTATTCCTGCTTTCTGGAGAGTTTTTATCATAAATGGATGTTGAATTTTGTCAAAGGCTTTCTCTGCATCTATTGAGATAATCATATGGTTTTTATTTTTCAATTTGTTAATGTGGTGTATTACATTGATTGATTTGCGGATATTGAAGAATCCTTGCATCCCTGGGATAAAGCCCACTTGGTCATGGTGTATGATCTTTTTAATGTGTTGTTGGATTCTGATTGCTAGAATTTTGTTAAGGATTTTTGCATCTATGTTCATCAGTGATATTGGCCTGTAGTTTTCTTTTTTTGTGGGATCTTTGTCAGGTTTTGGTATTAGGGTGATGGTGGCCTCATAGAATGAGTTTGGAAGTTTACCTTCCTCTGCAATTTTCTGGAAGAGTTTGAGCAGGATAGGTGTTAGCTCTTCTCTAAATTTTTGGTAGAATTCAGCTGTGAAGCCGTCTGGACCGGGGCTTTTGTTTGCTGGAAGATTTTTGATTACAGTTTCAATTTCCATGCTTGTGATGGGTCTGTTAAGATTTTCTATTTCTTCCTGGTCCAGTTTTGGAAAGTTGTACTTTTCTAAGAATTTGTCCATTTCTTCCACGTTGTCCATTTTATTGGCATATAATTGTTGATAGTAGTCTCTTATGATCCTTTGTATTTCTGTGTTGTCTGTTGTGATCTCTCCATTTTCGTTTCTAATTTTGTTGATTTGATTTTTCTCCCTTTGTTTCTTGATGAGTCTGGCTAATGGTTTGTCAATTTTATTTATCCTTTCAAAGAACCAGCTTTTGGTTTTGTTGATTTTTGCTATGGTCTCTTTTGTTTCTTTTGCATTTATTTCTGCTCTAATTTTTAAGATTTCTTTCCTTCTACTAACCCTGGGGTTCTTCATTTCTTCCTTTTCTAGTTGCTTTAGGTGTAGAGTTAGGTTATTTATTTGACTTTTTTCTTGTTTCTTGAGGTGTGCCTGTATTGCTATGAACTTTCCCCTTAGGACTGCTTTTACCGTGTCCCACAGGTTTTGGGTTGTTGTGTTTTCATTTTCATTCGTTTCTATGCAAATTTTGATTTCTTTTTTGATTTCTTCTGTGATTTGTTGGTTATTCAGCAGCGTGTTGTTCAGCCTCCATATGTTGGAATTTTTAATAGTTTTTCTCCTGTAATTGAGATCTAATCTTACTGCATTGTGGTCAGAAAAAATGCTTGGAATGATTTCTATTTTTTGAATTTACCAAGGCTAGCTTTATGGCCCAGGATGTGATCTATCCTGGAGAAGGTTCCATGTGCGCTTGAGAAAAAGGTGAAATTCATTGTTTTGGGATGAAATGACCTATAGATATCAATTAGGTCTAACTGGTCTATTGTATATATATAACATATAAATGTATATAACATATATATTATACATAGCATATATATAGTATAAATATTATATATCCTATATAATATATATTAATATATTAACATACAATATATAATTATATATAATAGATATATAAGATATAAGACATATAATATATAAATAATATAATATATAATATATATTAATATATATCATTATAATATAAATATATTATATATTTTTATAATATGTATATTATATATATAATATAATATGTATATGTAAATATTATATATTTATATTAATATAAATATATAAATATATATTAATGTAAAATATATATTATAATATTATAATATATTATATATATTCATATTTATATATTTATATATATTGAATATATAAAAATTTATTTTTATATATGTGTATATACACATATATAATATTATATATTATATATTATATTGTATATTATATAAATATTTCATATAGATATAAACTAAATATGTTATATAAAATATATAATTATATATATTTATATAATATATTCATATTATATATTTATATTAATATATACACAATATATATGTTATTTATAGTTTTTTTATATATAATACATATATATTAAATATATATTATATATCAGATCAGATCAGATCAGTCGCTCAGTCGTGTCTGACTCTTTGTGACCCCATGAATTGCAGCAGGCCAGGCCTCCCTGTCCATCACCAACTCCCAGAGTTCACTAAGACTCACGTCCATCGAGTCAGTGATGCCATCCAGCCATCTCATCCTCTGTCGTCCCCTTCTCCTCCTGCCCCCAATCCCTCCCAGCATCAGAGTTTTCCAATGAGTCAACTCTTCGCATGAGGTGGCCAAAGTACTGGAGTTTCAGCTTTAGCATCATTCCTTCCAAGGAAATCCCAGGGCTGATCTCCTTCAGAATGGACTGGTTGGATCTCCTTGCAGTCCAAGGGACTCTCAAGAGTCTTCTCCAACACCACAGTTCAAAAGCGTCAATTCTTCGGCCCTCAGCCTACTTTACAGTCCAACTCTCACATCCATACATGACCACTGGAAAAACCATAGCCTTGACTAGATGAACCTTTGTTGGCAAAGTAATGTCTCTGCTTTTGAATATGCAATCTTGGTTGGTCATAACTTTCCTTCCAAGGAGTAAGCGTCTTTTAATTTCATGGCTGCAGTCACCATCTGTAGTGATTTTGGAGCCCAGAAAAATAAAGTCTGACACTGTTTCCCCATCTATTTCCCATGAAGTGGTGGGACCGGATGCCATGATCTTCATTTTCTGAATGTTGAGCTTTAAGCCAACTTTTTCACTCTCCACTTTCACTTTCATCAAGAGGCTTTTGAGTTCCTCTTCACTTTCTGCCATAAGGGTGGTGTCATCCACATATCTGAGATTATTGATATTTCTCCTGGTAATCTTGATTCCAGCTTGTGTTTCTTCCAGTCCAGCGTTTCTCATGATGTACTCTGCATATAAGTTAAATAAGCAAGGTGACAATATACAGCCCTGACGTACTCCTATTCCTATTTGGAACCAGTCTGTTGTTCCATGTCCAGTTCTAACTGTTGCTTCCTGACCTGTATACAAATTTCTCAAGAGGCAGATCAGGTGGTCTGGTATTCCCATCTCTTTCAGAATTTTCCACAGTTCATTGTGATCCACACAGTCAAAGGCTTTGGCATAGTCAATAAAGCAGAAATAGATGTTTTTCTATTCATATATATTATACAATATATACATAAATATATAAACATATATATTAATATATAATATATATGCCTGGGAAATCCCAATGATTGAGGAGCCTGGTAGGCTGCAGTCCATGGTGTCTCTAGGAATCGGACACGACTGAGCGACTTCACTTTCACTTTTCACTTTCACGCATTAGAGAAGTAATGGCAACCCACTCCAGTGTTCTTGCCTGGAGAATGCCAGGGACCGGGGAGCCTGGTGGGCTGCCATCTATGGGGTCGCACAGAGTTGGACATGACTGAAGTGACTTAACATAGCATAGCATAATATTATAATATAATATTTTAATATATATAATAATATTATAATAGAAAATAACACATAACATTATATCATAATATTATAATGTATATTATAAATATCATATTATTAATATATATTAATATATTATATGTATAATGTATACATTATATTATAGATAATATATTTGACAATATAAAATTATATTATATATAATATATATTGAATATATAATATAATATATATAATATGATATGTAGTAGTATATTCTATTAGAATATTATATTCTAATATATATTAATATATAATATTATATTCTATATAATAGAATATATAATATATTCTATTATAGTCTATTCTAATATTTTAATAATATATTCTATCTTTTTTATCCATTCATCTGTTGATGAAGCAATCTAGGTTGCTTCCATATGTTTACAATTCTAAATATTGCTGCTATAAACACTGAGGTACATGTATCTTTTTGAATAGGTGTTCTTGTTTTTTTCAGATAAATACCCTAGTGGGATTACTGGGTCATATGGCAGTTCTATTTTTAGTTTTTTGAGAAGCCTCCACATTTTTTTCCACAGTGGCTGAACCAATTTGCATTCCTACCAACAGTGTTGGAGGGTTCCTTGTTCTCCACATCCTTGTCAGTATTTGTTGTTTGTCTTCTTTTTGATGATAGTCATTCTGACAGATGTGAGGTGGTGTCTCACTGTGGTTTTGATTTTCATTTATCTGATGATTAGTGATATTGAACATCTTTTAATGTGCCTATTGGCCATCTGCATATGCTTGTTGGAAAAATATCTACTCAGTTTTTCTGCCCATTTTCAAATACCCAGGTTGTTTGTTTGCTTGTTGCTGAGTTGTTTGTTTATGTATGTTTGATGTTAACTGTTTATCAATCATACCATTTGCTAATATCTTCTCCCTTTCAACAGACTGTATTTTCATTTGTCAATGGTTTCTTTTGGTGTGAAAAAGCTTTTACATTTAATTAGGTGCCATTTGTTTACGTTTGCTTTTGTTTCCTTTGTTTTAGGAGATGGATCAAAAAAAAAATATTGGTGCAGTGTCAAAGAGTATTCTGGCAATGTTTTTCTCTAGGAATTTTATAGTATTCAGGTCTTTAAGGCATATTGTTTATTTTTACATATGGTGTTAGAGAATGTTCTAATTTCATTCTTAACTCTCATTCTTTAACATGTATTGCCATGGTTTCCCAGCACCATTTATTGGAGATACTGTCTGTTCTTTCCTCCTTTGTTTTAGACTAGTTGGTCACAGGTGTGGGTTTATTTCTGAACTTTCTATCCTGTTCAATGATCTATATGTCTGTTTTTGTGCCAGTACCATCCATTTTGATCACTGTAGCTTTGTAGTATCGTCTGAAGTCAGATAACATGATTCCTCTAACTTGATTCTTCTTTCTCAAGATTGTTTTGGTGGTTCAGGTTCTTTTGTGTTTCCATAAACATTTAAAAATTTTGTATTCTAGTTCTGTGGAAAATGCCATTGGTGATTTGCATTGAAATTGTAGATCCCTTGTACAGTACAGTCATTTCAACAATATTGACTCTTTGAACCCTAAAACAGTGCACCTTACCATCTGTTTGTGTCATCTTCAATTTTTTTTGTTTTTGTTTTGTTTTTGGTCCACCGTATGGCTGGCAGGATATGAGTTCCCCAACCAGACACTGAACCTATGCCCCTGGCAGAGGAATTGTGGAGTCTTAATTGCTGGACTGTCAGGAAATTGTCTTCAGTTTCTTTCATCAGCATCTGATAGTTTTCTGACCATGGGTATAATACTTTCCTAGGTAGGTTTCTGCCTAGGTATTTTATCCTTTTTGATGCAATGGTAAATGGAATTGTTCCTTTCAATGAAGTAACTTTGAATAGTAATTGTCAGTTAAGCAAAGCTGAAGATGTGCAGTTCTCATCACCTGTAATTCCACTTTCAGGAACACACAATGCAGAAAACCTCCCACATATATACAAGAAGATGTGTATGATGGTATATAGTTCCAGATGTATCTTTGATGATGAAAAATTGGGCAGAAAAAAATGTACACAGGGGCATTACACAATAAATTGTGGCTTTTTCAGTATTTATGCAATAATTTGAAAGTATAAAATGTCTACAGATATCCATATTGATAATTTTTAAAAACAATGTGAGTTTAAAAAACAGAAGTCACAGAGGCCATCTTTAATATGACATCATGTATATATATATTTTAAAGATGCAAATTAGTCCTCTATATCAGAGATCAATAAACTTTTCTGTAAAGGGCCAAACAGTAAATATTTTAGTGAATATATATAGTCTTTGTTGCATGTATGCTAATCGTTTTCAACCCTTTAAAAATATAAAAACTATTCTAACTCATGGGCATACGTAACAGGCCATGGCTGGATTTGATACACAGATATATTTTGTATACCTCTTCTCTGTTTTGTTTATGGAAATGCATGCATGTGTGTATTGCTAGCCATCCTGTTTGTGACACCAATTGTCCCACAGTTGTTCACACTGTCCATACTGTTCACTGAACCCAGGGTAGGCAAGACACGAGCTAGGAGGCTGGAAGGAGATTTGAGGAGCCATGGGAACTGCAGGCTTGTTTATTCTCTTCTGGCCGGCATGGCAGCCAAAACACAGCCTCTCTCCTGGCTGATGCAGCAGCCATAGCAGTAGCCACAACATAACCATAATGTAGCAGTAAAATAGCCATGACATAGCCTCATATAACATAACCATGATACCACTCTAATGTGGCCCTAATGCTGTAGCAGCCAGGGCCCTTTGATGAAGCTCTTACAGGCATACCACACAAAGCAGCTCGTGACCGAGCAAGTACCTCGTGACCAAGCAAGAACCTCCTGATGTGCACGCACAGTGCTATAAGTGATTTCAGCTGTTACGTAGTCATTATTTACAAAACATGGAGTAAGAGGGCCTGAACACGCCATTTTGACTAATTTGCTCTCCCCCTACAATGGGAAAGCTACATACATAGGTATGTGAGAAGGCTACATAACAACTTTACAATTGTGGCTACTTCTCAGAAGGGAGCAATATTATTGGATTTGTAGGTTATGGTAGAATATTAATATTTTCTAGTCTGGGGAAGCAAGTGCATGATATTTCTCCCTTATTTTGTATCTGTATTTTCTATATATTTAGTATATATTTCATAATTGAACATAACCTGAAAAAACTATAAAGAAAACCATTCGCATACTTAACTAACAGAGTGGGACTAGTATATTGCAGGTATAATCTAGTTGAAATAGGCAATTGAAAAGTATTTTTCTATTAATTTTTTTATTATTTATATAACTATTAGAATTAAAACTGAAAGTATGTCTCATTTTTAATATGTTTGTAGTTGTTTCCCATAATATGTAAGAAGTGATAAGGGAAAAACTACTTAAGAAAACAAAATGTGAAGAAGATAAAAGTGAGGTCTAGAGATAAAAGAGAAAATTATTTGAGACAGATAGAGCCCTTGTGATGAAAAAAGATAGAGAAGGCATAATAACAGAGAAAGCAACCATTTAAAAGGATGGGTTTAAATGGAGGCATTATCTTCATAAACAATGCCCATATCATGCATTGGGGGATAAGAAAGTTATTTCTGTTCTCAAATCCTTATGGAGAAGCACTAATACTTGACTTATAGAGTAAAAGTCATGACAGATTTTATTTAACAGTGGTAGTTATTTGCATTTAAAACTATTTTGGAATCCAGTTGTTTGTTATTGGTTTGGTAATAATAAAATTCAGGTCACAGAGATCCATGCTTTGCAGAAATGCCAAGGAGATAGTCATAGTTCCTTGTCAAATGGTTGGCGTTCTTAGGTTTCTGTTTCATTTTTGCTGAAGGTCACAGTACATCCTTAACTTATGTGCAGCGTAATGTAGTTTAACATTAAAAATGAGTGTCTTCTTTTAATTGTAACTTACCTAATATCATTGTATTATCTGCCAGGAAAGCAATTTTAAACGCAATTTTAAAAATATGACCAAGCCAAAAATAGAGATCATTATGCAGAAGCTAGCACATGTTCAAGGAGGTTAAATGCTCTTCAGAAGCATTAATTAAAAATTGTAGCCCTCTAGAGAAGTAAATAAAAATAATTTTTCCTATAGTGTGGTAATCTTGACAGAGTAGAAGACTGTATTAGTGTGAACCTTAGTTCAAAGTCAAACGATGAGTCATTACCAGGGATGCATAGAAAACTCAAGATTCTCATTCCTCTTCCCTTGAGAAGCTCCTGTACAGCTAAGTCTCTGAGTGCTAATAACCAAGGAGACAGACAAACAAATAAAAAGACAATGAAGTCTAGATCTAACTACGGCACTTACATAATGATACAGGTCCTACTCTGCTTTAATCACCACTGTCCTAGCCCTCCAGGTTTGATTTCCCTGAGTAGAGTTACTGCTAAGTACTCACAGGCATTCTCAGTTTATTACATGATATATGAGAAACATCTTTAGCCTTGGGGGAGAAACCTACTCCAGGAATTTGACATTTGTTTTGGGTGATGAAACAGGTGATTACATCTACCGATGTAAATGAATTGCTCATTAAGAGTACATGTACGGTTATGTTCACAGTAAAGTGAAAATCATTGTGCATGAGGAAGTTTAACCATTTACACAAACACTTGAAAGATAAGGTCTTTTAGAGCATTTAAAAATTCATATCATTATATTTCAAGATGAAGGGGTAATTGTTTTCAGGTTCTATGATATATGGACAATAATCCCTCAGCAAGATTATTAGCCAGATATGTAACTGATATGTTGCAAAATCCAGAATTAGTAATATGGAACAAAGGAAATATTAACCATACATTTTTGGTTGTAACTGGGACATCCCATTGTCAAGACTGACAAAGTGATCACTTATTAGTGGTCATGAACAAGATCAATTGTTCATTAATATATTTTTATTAAATCAGTAGATTCTGTTTAGAGGCTTCATTCAGGAATTTGTTTTCTTAAAAAGGTATTACAATTGCTCCAACCAACTTAAAAACTAACCATAAAATCCAACCAGCAAGTATAGGAAAATCATTCACATTTAGAACACAATTTAGCAAATTTCCCCTTGTAATTAATTTCATGGAATATTGCCGGGCTGGCATGTTTCCTTTTCTACTACTACTGGAAATACTGGACAGACAGGGCAGCAACACTTAGTGCAGGGTTATAATAATAAGTCAAATTGCACGATGCTGGATGCTTGGGGCTGGTGCACTGGGACGACCCAGAGGGATGGTATGGGGAGGGGGGAGGGAGGAGGGTTCAGGATGGGGAGCACATGTATACCTGTGATGGATTCATTTTGTTGTTTGGCAAAACTAATACAATTATGTAAAGTTTAAAAATAAAATAAAATTTAAAAAATACATAAAAAAACACAACATTTAATTAAGATAAAGCAACATTAATCCAATGGTTTAGCTATGAGTTTGGCAGCACCTCTTCCTCCATGTTGCCAAAGTCGTAATCTCTTGAGTGTGTCTCTCAGCTTGTATACAAGAGCTGAATGTGGGTAGTATCCTTTTAGGCTTCCTTGAGGATCACGTGCTTTCCTCTGTTCAGGCCATTTTCATGTTTACTCAATGCAATTGTTTCTAAGCCTCTTGGGACCAGTAAAGTCCCATAGTCACTATGTCAACCTCATAACTGTGATACTTATCTAAAATCTAGACTCACATGACAATGAACATTTCATGATTTGCCACAGGATGAGGAACTTCTCCTTCTGGGAAAGATTGAGGGCCGGAAGAGAAGAGGGAGACAGAGGATGAGATGGTTGGATGGCATCACTGACTCAATGGACATGAGTTTGAGCAAACTCCAGGAGATAGTGAAGGACAAGGAAGCCTGAAGTCCATGGGGTTGCAAAGAGTCAGACACGACTTAGCAACTGCACATCAACAACAGTAGTTGATTTACAATATTGTACTAGTTTTAGGTGTACAGAATTGTAATTTAGTTATATATATTATATAATGAATATATATAATTTTTGGATGCTTTTTCATTATAGCTTATTATAAGATATTAAATATAGTTATCTGTGCTATACAGTAAGTCTTTGTTATTTATCTATTTTATATGTAGTTCACTTCAGTTCAGTTCAGTTCAGTCGCTCAGTCGTGTCCGACTCTTTGCGACCCCATGAATCGCAGCACGCCAGGCCTCCCTGTCCATCACCAACTCCTGGAGTTCACTCAGACTCACGTCCATCGACTCAGTGATGCCATCTAGCCATCTCATCCTCTGTCGTCCCCTTCTCTGCCTGCCCCCAATCCCTCCCAGCATCAGAGTCTTTTCCAATGAGTCAACTCTTTGCATGAGGTGGCCAAGTACTGGAGTTTCAGCTTTAGCATCATTCCTTCCAAAGAAATCCCAGGGCTGATCTCCTTCAGAATGGACTGGTTGGATCTCTTTGCAGTCCAAAGGACTCTCAAGAATCTTCTCCAACACCACAGTTCGAAAGCATCACTGACCTAGAGCCAGACACCCTGGAATGTGAAGTCAAGTGGGCCTTAGAAAGCATCACTATGAACAAAGCTAGTGGAGGTGATGGAATTCCACAGACAAATCTTCTGGCATAGACATCAGAAGGGTATGAAGTGTTTGGGGGTCAGATGTATTATATTTTTACTTCATATAATATAATTTGTTTTTTTACTGTGTCGGGGCTTTCTCCAGAGGAACAGAATAAATAGGATGCAAATATATTAATATAAAGAGCTTTTTTTTTTTTTTAAGAAATTGGCTCACAGGATTAGAAAGCCTGACAAGTCCAAAACCTCCAAGGTAGGCTGGCAGGTTAAAGATCTAAGGAAGCGTCATTGTTGCAGTCCAAGTCCAAAGGCCATTTGCTTGCAGAATTCTTTGCTCAGGGGAGGCCAGTTTTTGTTGTATTCAGGCCTTAACTGATTGGATAAATTTCACTCACATTATGGAAAGCCATCTGTTTTAGTCAAAATTAATCCACCAACTTAAATGTTAATCTTACCTAAAATACACCCTCACAGAAACATCCAGTATAATGTTTGATCAAATATTAAAACACCATGGTCCAGACAAGCTGATATAAAATTAACCACCTCATTTACCACCATGACCATCAGCTGGAAGAAGACATGAAAAACCTTATTTGTGACTCCAGTTGCTTCCCTGGAAGAGGAAATTTTCCACTCCAGTCTGGAAAATACCATGGACAGAGTAGATGGTGGGCTACAGTCCAGGTTGTCATGAAGAGTTGGACACAACTGAGCAACTAAGCATGCACACGCCCAACCACCCTACATAGAAAACCATGTAAGTAGTAGGAGAGACTCTGACAGCTGAGACTATTGTCGTATAACTTACAATCCTTTGTCCATATTGTTTTGAGAAATTGAAGCCTCATTGCGTAGAGTCACCAAGGTGGGTGGGAAGGCATGTAAAAACAGTCTTCAAAAGAACCCTTGCAAAGTCTGAAAGGCATAAGGTTCTGTAGAAACACGTGGATTAATATAATATAAAAAAAATTTTTTTTTACTCTACAGTGGGTAGGGGGGCTTCCCAGGTGATGATAGTGGTAAAGAACCTACCTGCCAATGCAGGAGACTAAGAGATACTGGTTCTATCCCTGGCTCAGGAAGATCCTCTGGAGAAAGGTATGGCAACCCACTCCAGTATTTTTGCCTAGAGAATCCCATGGACAGAGGAGCCTGGCAGGCTACAGTTGGTCCATAGGGTTGCAGAGTCAGATATGACTGAAGTGATTTAGCACAAATGCACATGGTGGATAGGAGATGGTGCTAGTGGTAAAAAAAAAAAAAGAACTTGCCTGCCAATGCAGAGATGTAAGACACACAGGTTTGATCCCTGGGTTGGGAAGATCCCCTGGAGGAGGGCATGACAACCCACTCCAGTATTCTTGCCTGGAGAACCCCATGGACAGAGGAGCCTGGCGGGCTACAGTCTATAACATCCCAAAGAGTTGGACACAACTGAAGTGACTTAGCACACACACATGGTGGGTAGAAGAGGCACAAGATGAAGATTTTAACTCATGTTTTGTTCTCCACCTCAAATTTTATGGAAACTTCTGGCCATTTGATTTTTCAAAAAATCTCTGTGTATCCTCCAATAAATTTTGTATAACATCTGAATACCTTTGCTATAATTTCCACATACCCTTTAAAAAGTAAACTTTATTTTTTAGAGTAGTCTTAAATTCACAGAAAAATTTAGCACACAGTATATTTATCTACTGACTCCACAAATGCAAAGCCTCCCCCATCAACAGTCCCCATGAAATCATGGTACTTTTCAAGGAAAGTAAGACAGCCAACCTTGTGGGCAGTGAGGCTCCTCAGGGATGGTCACTGGGTGCCTCCTCACTGCCGTCTTCTGCTCTCTGCCAGATAAGCTTTCCCCTGAACTTTGAGTCTGCAATTATCCAGATGAATCTTCTCAATACTGTGAAGGAGACTACCATCTATAACAGTTGTTGGGCATCAAGGGGATGGTTTAAAACCACTGCAATTAGCTCCTCCTTTCATCAATGTTGGACTTCCCTGGTAGCTCAGACGGTAAAGCGTCTGCCTACAATGTGGAAGACCCAGGTTCAATCCCTGGGTTGGGAAGATCCTCTGGAGAAGGAAATGGCAACCCACTCCAGTACTCTTGCCTGGAAAATCCCATGGACAGAGGAGCGTGGTAGGCTACAGTCCATGGGGTCGCAAAGAGTCGGACATGACTGAGTGACCTGGGAGGTGTCGAGACATCAGTCCATACACAGCCATTTGAGGTGAACAGGGATCACTTTGCTTCCTCCAAGACAATACTCCAGGAAGATGGCACGCTTCATAGTCAGCCCTCAAGAGAGTTTTAACCACCTTGATTTAGCTTTTCCTCCCAGGGGTGGTAATGAGACGCTACAGCTAGTGCCAAGGTGTTTCATTAAATATTGTTTCCTCATAATTTTTCAGAAGATGCATCCTTACCCTCTGCATACCAAAACTCACAGTCGCTTTTAACTTGAGATTGTTTCTTTTCTTCCGAATCGCATTCTTTTCCTCTCTAACTTCTTTACACTGCCTGTGGTTCTCTCCCCTCCACAGAATCATTTTCTTCCTGGTTTCCTTTCCTCAATGGGCAGGACCTCATGGTTTTGTAGTGCATATGATAATCAGTGGTATAATTATTATAATTATTGGGCTGGATTATGGTAAGTGTCCATATTTGTAAAAATGATTTACTAGGTGTTCACTCTGTGTCTGGTCCTATAAAGGCACCTAAAAAAATCCTCATTCATTGTGTGCCTCCATGTGTGCATGTGTGTTTGTTCAGCTGTGTCTGACTCTTTGCAACCCCATGGACTGTAGCCAACCAGGCTCTTCTGTTCATGGGATTTTTTCCAGGCAAGAATACTGGAGTGGGTTGCCATGCCCTCCTCCAGGGATCTTCCAGACCCATGGATTGAACCCATGTCTCCTGAATTACAGGTGGATCTTTTCCACTGTGACATCTGGGAAGCCCACTATCTCATTATCTCATTTAAATCCTTACATCATCCCTGAGGGGTAGTTACTATTATCTCCCTGATGATGAGGCAATTAAGGCACAGAGAAGCTTTTTAAAATTTAGTTATTTAGAAACAATAATAGACACAGAACACAACATAAGAAAAACATCTTTTCATGCGGTGTGGATGGTGTCATTTGGTCTCCTCACTTCAATATCTTTTGACATGACTGCATGGATACATGCTGTGAGAAGAACACCTATGTCTTCTGTTGACAGGTACCTGTCCAAGGCCATCCATACTGCTCCTTGAAGGGACTTGTGGTTACTGTTCTAATCTAGATTTCAGACCTCAGCAACAACAGTCTCTGTGCAACAGTGAATTCCATATCAGCTAGAACTCTATTTAACAGCCGCAAATCACCTTCTTTCAATTGCAGGGGAAAGTCTCCATTCAGATGGAAGTTTCAGAGAGTTCACATTGCTTTAGATGGGTTGGAAAACACAGTTGGGTTTAAATGCTCACATGGTGCCTTTCTCTCTATCACTATGTAGTTTGATCTGTAAAGCCACTTTCTGGGAGGGATTGGTCTCTGTCGTAGTAATTAAGTGAGCGGGCTCTTGAGTTAGCCTGGCTCATCCTGTGCCTGCTTCTTCACTGTCTGGGAAATGCGTGTGGATTGCAGAACCTAAGTCTCAGTGTGTTCCTCTGTGAAGTGGGAAACATGACTGAACCAACCTCATAAAATCGTATGGATTAAATAAAATATGTAAAGCATTTAGTGCAGTGCCTAATACATAGGAAGCACTCAAAATATACAAGAAGCTATAATCATTAATGGGTTTCCCAGGAGGCACTAGTGGTAAGAGAACCCTCCTGCCAATGCAGGAGACTTAAGAGACGTGGGTTTGATCCCTATGTTGGGAAGATCCCCTGGAGGAGGGCATGGCAACCCACTCCATTATTCTTGCCTGAAGAAATCCATGGACAGAGGAGCCTGGCAGGCAACAGTCCACAGGGTCACACAGAGTTGGACACAACTGAAGCCACTTAGCATGCATCATCATTAATAATAATAATTATATTAATGAATAACATTATTAACAATAAATATGTGACTTCATTCTTTTATATGCAACACAGTAGTTAAAAGTCTGGGCTCCAGAGCAGGGTCCACATTTTCTGTGACCCAGAAAACCTTCACTACCTGATACTTGGCACCCTCACCTGTATAATGGAGCCAATAAGAACACAGACTTTATATGGTAGTGAGAAATAATTTGGATTAGATAATATACACAAAACACTTGCTTAAAAACTCAATAACGATTGCTATTGTTATTCTTATCTTTCCTTCTTGCATTTATTTATCTGTGATGGTTTCCTCCTATAAAGAAAAAAATATATATCATTTATTTCAGCAAATAGCAAATGCGAAGCTTATCTTGTTATAGAAGTGCCCTTTCCCTAACAGCGGTCTAAGTCTCTGCACAGAAGACTTCCTGCTAATGTTGCCATGTGCATAGACTGCCCCACATATAGCTCTATGTAATATTTGCATCTGATTGACAGCAGTGTGCATATCCTGTATGAATGCTCAGGAGATAAGTCATTTTGAGTGACTTATATATTATTCGTTCTTTTAACATACATATTGAGAATTAGCCTATTAACACACTTGTAGGTTCTGGGGCCACCACAGCACAGAAAGGGGGTCTATTTCAAAGAAGGAAGTTTGGTGTATCATCAGTTCAGTTCAGTCACTCAGTCGTGTCCGACACTTTGCAAACCCATGGACTAAAACATGCCAGGCTTCCCTGTTCATCACCAACTCCTGGAGTTTGCTCAAACTCATGTTCATTGAGCTGGTGATGCCATCCAACCAGCTCATCCTCTGTCATCCCCTTCTCCTCCCGCTTTCAATCTTTCCCAACCTCAGGGTTTTATCAAATGAGTCAGTTCTTCCTATCAGGTGGCCAAAGTATTGGAGTTTCAGCTTCAGCATCAGTCTTTCCAATGAATATTCAGGACTTACTTCCTTTAGGATAGACTGGTTGCATCACTTTGCAGTCCAGGGAACTCTCAAGAGTATTCTTCAACACAAAAAGCAATTATGAAAAGCATCAATTCTTTGGCGCTCAGCTTTCTTTATAGTTCAACTCTCACATCCATGCATGACTACTGGAAAAATCATAGCTGTGACTAGATGGACCTTTGTTGGCAAGGTAATGTCTCTGCTTTTTAATATGTTGTATATGTTGGTCATAACTTTTCTTCCAAGAAGCAAATGTCTTTTAATTTTATGGCTGCAGTCACCATCTGCAGTGATTTTCAGTTCAGTTCATTTCAGTTGCTCAGTTGTGTCTGACTCTTTGCGACCCATGAACTGCAGGATACCAGGCCTCCCTGTCCATCACCAACTCCTGGAGTCTATCCAAACCCATGTCCTTTGAGTCGGTGATGCCATCCAACCATGTCATCCTCTGTCGTCCCCTTCTCCTCCTGCCCTCAATCTTTCCCAGGACCAGGATCTTTTCAAATGAGTAAGCTCTTCGCATCAGGTGGCCAAAGTATTGGAGTTTCAGCTTCAACATCAGCCCTTTCAATGAACAACCAGGACATATTGTATTGGTGTTTCTCTTACTGACTTACTTCACTCCGAATAATAGGCTCCAGTTTCATCCACCTCATTAAAACTGACTCAAATGTGCTTTTTTAAATAGCTTAATAATATTCCATTGTATATATGTACCACAGCTTTCTTATCCATTCATCTGCCAATGGACATTTAGGTTGCTTCCATGTCCTAGCTATTGTAAACAATGCTGCAATGAACATTGGCGTACACATGTCTCTTTCAATTCTGGTTTCCTTAGTGTATATGCCCAATAGTGGGATTGCTGGGTCATATGGCAGTTTTATTTCCAGTTGTTGTTGGTTTTTTTTTTTCCTTTGGGAATCTCCACACTATTCTCCTTAGTGGCTGTACCAGTTTCCAATCCCACCAACAGTGTAAGTGGGTTCCCTTTTTTCCACACCCTCTCCAGTATTTATTGTTTGTAGACTTTTTGATGGCAACCATTGTGACTAGTGTGAGATGATACCTCATTTTGGTTTTTATTTACATTTCTCTAATAATGAGTGATGTTGAGCATCTTTTCATGTGTTTATTAGCTATTTGTATGTCTTCTTTGGAGAAATGTCTGTTTAGTTCTTTGGCCCACTTTTTGATTGGGTTGTTTGTTTTTCTGGTATTGAGCTGCATGGTCTGCTTGTATATTTTGGAGACTAATTCTTTGTCAATTGTTTCATTTGCTATTATTTTCTCCCATTCTGAAGGCTGTCTTTTCACCTTGCTTATAGTTTCCTTTATTGTGCAAAAACTTTTAAGTTTAATTAGGTCCCATTTATTTATTTTTGTTCTTATTTCCATTACTCTGTGAGGTGGGTCATAGAGGATCTTCCTGTGATTTATAATAGAGAATGTCCTGCCTATGTTTCCCTCTAAGAGTTTTATAGTTTCTGGTCTTACATTTAGATCTTTAACCCATTTTGAATTTATTTTTGTGTATGGCATTAGAAAGTGTTCTAGTTTCATTCTTTTCCATTTGACCAGTTTCCCCAGCACCACTTGTTAAAGAGATTGTCTTTTCTCCATTGTATATTCTTGCCTCCTTTGTCAAAGATAAGGTGTCCATAAGTGTGAGGATTTATCTCTGGGCTTTCTATTTTGTTCCATTGGTCTATATTTCTGTCTTTGTGTCAGTACCATACTGTCTTGATGACTGTAGCTTTGTAGTATAGTCTGAAGTCAGGCAGCTTGATTCCTCCAGTTCCAATTTTCTTTTACAAGATTGCTTTGGCTATTGAAGGTTTTTTGTATTTCCATACAAATTGTGAAATTATTTGTTCTAGTTTTGTGAAAAATACTGTCGGTAGCTTGATAGGGATTGCATTGCATCTATAGATTGTTTTGGGTAGTATACTCATTTTCACTATATTAATTCTTCTAATCCATAGACATGATATATTTCTCCATCTATTTGTGTCCTCTTTGATTATTTCATCAGTGTTTTATAGTTTTCTATATATAGGTCTTTTGTTTCTTTAGGTAAATTTATTTCTGAGAATTCTATTCTTTTCATTGCAGTGGTGAATGGGATTGTTTCCTTAATTTATTTTCCTGTTTTCTTTTTTCATTGTTAGTGTATATAAATGCAAGAGATTCCTGTGTATTAATTTTATATCCTGCAATTTTACTAAATTTTATCTTTTTAAATCATGTTTTTCTCCAGATATATGCCCAGAAGTGTGTTTGCAGGGTTATATGGTAGCTCTATTTTTAGTTTTTTAAGGAAACTCTATACTGTTATTCATAGTTGCTGTACCAATTTACATTCCCATCAACAGTGTAGGAGGGTTCCCTTCTCTCCACACCTTCTCCAGCTTTTATTTGTGGAATTGTATGTGATAGCCATTCTGACTGGTATGAGGTGAGATAGAAATGCTCTGCTTCACTCACAAGACTTTTGGGTAAACTATGGCCTATCTTCCTCCAATCTTATCATATTTATTCTGTCATCCAGCAGTTTCTGTTTCCCAAGTTATTTTTAATTCATTTCTTTATATCCTGGGGTATTGGGATATCATGTTCAAAGAGCAGCTTAATACTTACTGAGAGAGTTAATAGTGCTGAATGGCATCCCTGTTGGTCACTTGGATATGTTTAATGGCAAAAACAGTAATGCTGGGTTGGTGGTTTTTTGTTTTTTTCCCCCTCAAGTTTGACCTAGTCAGCCCCTGTATTTATACCCATCACACAAGGGATAAATCTTTTTTTATCTTTACCTATCTACTCCTTCTGAACTGGAATAATATCCTGAAAGGAAAGTTTCAGTGCTTTTAACATATACTCATTTTTCTTACCTCATTACAAGCCCTCATAATTGAACATGGTGCATGCATGCATGCTTAGTCCTGTCCAACTCTTTGTGATGCCATGGACTGTAGCCCACCAGGCTCCTCTCTCCATGTAATTCTCCAGGCAAGAATACTGGAGTGGGTTGATATTTTCTACTCCAGGAGATCTTCCCAATCCAGGTTGATCTTTTCAACCCAGGGCTTGAACCCACATCAAATGCAATTCTTGCACTGGAGGGCAGATTCTTTACCACCTGGAACATCCAACTGAATATGGTACCATTTTCAAATGTACAATAGGTCTTCATGAAGTTAATCTGCCTTATGTATAATCTTGAAATCATTCCAGAGAACTCACAGAAATCTCACAGGAAGTAATCAAGCCAAGAAGCTTAATTTAACAACAAAAATAAAATAAAAATGAGGTTGAATGACTGTATATTAAATATATATATTTATGTATATAACACATATAAGTATATATGTGTTAAATAAATATATACATTTATATATATAAACACAACCAAGACTAGCCTGTTGTCAATCATCAGATATTTTCAGCATGGATAAGTCTGCCAATTCACTGAAAGTTTTATTTGAAAAAATGTAGTAAACTTAGGGTCTTGGGTTTGGGATTGGATGGGGTGGATGCAACCTTGGGAAGTACAGGATTCTTCTCTTGTTCTATCATTGACTTTGAGAGATCAAGACTGGAGATGTTCCATCAAAACTGTAAAAACCCAGCTGGTTCTCAGATTAAGATTTTGAGGGATCAAATGATTTATTTGGGGCCTTGGATGAGTGAATTGGCTGATAACAAAAATATCTGTCTTGTATGTGATTTTTAAAAATCTTCACTTGTGACTAATATTTATGTATTTTTATGTTATTTTTAAGGCGATGATTTAAGACTTTTTTTTAATAGTACAGAGCATAAGTTTCAAAACCAAACATTTAAATGAAACTTCAAAATATCAGCAAAGCATTGTTCTGCCTGATATTTTGTCTCTACTGCTTTGCCCCAGGGGTTTGTAGACCCAACAGTTTGAAAGTCACTGTACTAAGATTTAAATTCCTAACAGGCTACATAGACCAGTGGTCAAGAGGACAGGTCCTGAAGATAAATGAATTTAGGTTCTAATTTTATCTCCTAAGATTTATTAATCTTGTGAACTCATGGAAAGTTATTGAACTTTCCATGTGTCATTTTCCTTACTTCAGAAATGAAGATGATAATATTATCAATGTCATAAGGTAGTAAAATTAAATGAGACATTTTAAGTGTTCTTAACCTTTTTAGGTGCCATGGAACCCTTTGGTGCAATTGAAGATAAGATTTTTCAATTCATAACATAATACATATAGAATTAAAATAAATAATTTTGAAATAGTTAGCAAATATGAAAGATTGTGTGCCATAGTAATATTCATGATTCTTTACACATTAAATAGAGACCTGATGACAAGTATAATAATTCATAATTTCAATGTAGTAATGAGTGTAAATATTTCAAAGTATCTGTTGTAAGTGTGATGAAAATATTTGCAATTTCTATTGAAATAATTGCTAAACTTCTGTTGAAAGAAATTCCAAGTTTATGTTAAAGGCTAGTGAAAATAAAGATGTATTTTTTCCATTCAAATTTATATATCCCTGAATTATATTGGATTACTATTTAAAACCTTTGTATTAGAAGGTTTTAACACAATATCTTATAGGTTAGTGGCTTAAGATACATCTATTGTTCTCACAATTATTATCATCATCATCATTGCCACCGCTGTCATCATTTCAGAAGGCAGGAACATATATTTTGAATTATTAATATAGCAATAATGTTTGAAGGTTCTTAGCAGATACTGAAAATAGTTAAAAAGTTGAATATTCACTAATGATACAGAATGAAAAATGACAGTATCAATTTGGATATTTTCTTTAAGTCAAAACATAAAAGATTTTAGAAATAACAATTACATGACTTGCAATCTCAAAAGCTTTTTTCATTTATATCTTGGGAAAAGTTTTCTTTCTTTTCAATTATAAACTAGTATGTTATTCCCATCTCATTACTTATTTCCACATTTTGTCACTTTAAAATAACAAATGGGACCTAATTAAAAGCTTCTGCACAACAAAGAAAACTATAAGCAAGGTGAAAAGACAGCCTTCAGAATGGGAGAAAATAATAGCAAATGAAGCAGCTGACAAAGAATTAATCTCAAAAATAAACAAGCAACTCCTGCAGCTCAATTCCAGAAAAATAAATGACCCAATCAAAAAATGGGCCAAAGAACTAAACAGACATTTCTCTAAAGAAGACATACAGATGGCTAACAAACACATGAAAAGATGCTCAATATCACTCATTATTAGAGAAATGCAAATTAAAATCACAACGAGGTACCATTTCACACCAGTCAGAATGCCTGCGATCCAAAAGTCTACAAGCAATAAATGCTGGAGAGGGTGTGGAGAAAGAACCCTCTTACACTGTTGGTGGGAATTCAAGCTAGTACAGCCACTATGGAGAACAGTGTGGAGATTCCTTAAAAAACTGGAAATAGAACTGCCATATGACCCAACAATCCCCCTGCTGGGCATACACACCGAGGAAACCAGAATTGAAAGAGACATGTGTACCCCAATGTTCATCGCAGCACTGTTTATAATAGCCAGGACATGGAAGCAACCTAGATGTCCATCATCAGATGAACGGATAAGAAAGCAGTGGTACATATAGACAATGGAGTATTACTCAGCCATTAAAAAGAATACATTTGAATCAGTTCTAATGAGGTGGATGAAACTGGAACCTATTATACAGAATGAAGTAAGCCAGAAAGAAAAACACCAATACAGTGTACTAATGCATATATATGGAATTTAGAAAGATGGTAACAATAACCCTGTATGCGAGACAGCAAAAGAGACACAGATGTATAGAACAGTCTTTTGGACTCTGTGGGAGAGGGTGAGGGTGGGATGATTTGGGAGAGTGGCATTGAAACATATATATTAGCATATGTGAAACTAATCAGTGATCCAGGTTCGATGCATGATACAGGATGCTCGGGGCTGGTGCTCTGGGATGACCCAGAGGGATGGGATGGGGAGGCGGGTGGGAGGGGGGTTCAGGACGGGGAACACATGTACACCCGTGGGGGATTCATGTCAATTTGTGGCAAAACCAATACAATATTGTAAAGTAATTAGCCTCCAATTAAAATATATTTAAAATATTTAAAAATAATAATAAAAAAATAAAATAGAGCCACTGAGAAAAAAAATTTAAAAATGTTAAAAATTATTAAAAAAATAAATAAATATGAAAATATAAAACTTGAACAACAACAAAAAATAAATAAATAAATGAAAAAAAAAAGAAAAAACTAATAAAATAAAATTGAGTCACTTAGAAAAAAATAAAATAAATAGGTAAATGATTTGACTTTGTAAACAATTGAAAGTTATATAAATCTCTTCAGAAGCTTCTCAAAGAGGCAGCAGTGGGAGAATTCTATGGCAATATCCAGTAAAAATTCCTAAATTTTTCCTAATCATCTCTTAACCCTTAACCCATTTATGGGTATTACTCCCACCAGTAGATCCTTTCTTCCTGTGGTTCACAAGTCATAAGCATACAGCTCAATAAATTCTTAAGAAATTGAAGTTACAAGCACTTTGATTAAGAAATAAAACATTACCTGAAGTCCCCTCATGCTCTTCAGTTCTGCTGGCCACCAAGAAGGTAACAAGAGCTGACTTTTTACATCTTAGATTAATTTTGTTTGTTGTGCTGTTAGAAACACACAGAACTCTGGAGTCTAGTTTAATTTAGTCAACATCATGTTTCTGAGATTCACTCACACTAATTTATGTAAAGTTATTAGTTGCTGAATAGCATTTCATTCTGTCAACATATCATATTTTGTCCATTCTTCTTTATAAGCATTTGGATATTTTATAGGCATTTTGGATTAAGAATGATGCTATGAATGTAAACTCCTGGGCCTTAGCTGAATGTCTGAGTGATTTCTGTTTGGCATTTACCTGTGAGTGGAATTATTGTGTCTGATTGTATAAGCTAGCACACAGGAAGGAACTATTAAGTGAAGGTCACATAAATGACAGAGATCTTATCCCTAAAGCAAACTTTACTAAATAATTTTCATTGGAAGATGACTGACAATTTCCAAAAGAGGAGAGAGAGGTCAGAGCATCAAGGATTGCTTCTTAGGACCTGTCTTCCCTTGCCCAACACATCCCACTGGCCCAGAATAACAGATGAGAACTCCATTACATTTGCAGGGTCGCCTCAAATGTTGGGAGCATTTAAACTGTGAAGCCACAGAGCTATGTTGCTTAGGTGAGATTCTCCAGAGGGCCATGGCTCGTGTATCTTGGGTTCTTTTTCTATAGGTAACCCTTAACTAGGGTATCCTACCAAGGGCATATCAGATTTAAGATCTCTTCTCCCAGATATCATTAGCCTATTTATATGGAGGTCTTATTATAAAGGAGATTAGACTGGATGACCTCAAGAGCCTTTCTCCCAAGAGTTCTCCTTGGTAAGGGGCAGTGAATGGATTGAAACCCAGTTGCTTTACCTCCCTCCTCTCAGCACGGGCAGCTTTAATAGTCAGTGAAATTCAGTCAGTGAAATTTAAAAGTGGTTGTACTAATTTATGCAATGGCAACCCACTCTAGTACTCTTGCCTGGAAAATCCCATAGACGGAGGAGCCTGGTGGGCTGCAGTCCATGAGATCGCAATGAGTCGGACACGACTGAGCGGCTTCACTTTCACTTTTCACTTTTCACTTTCATGCATTGGAGAAGGAAATGGCAACCCACTCCAGTGTTCTTGCCTGGAGAATCCCAGGGACGGGGAGCCTGGTGGGCTGCCGTCTATGGGGTCACACAGAGTCAGACACGACTGAAGTGACGCAGCAGCAGCAGCAGCAGTACTAATTTACTCCACAACAGTACTGTGTGAATATTCTGATTGCTCTACATTCCCACCAACAACTACATTGCATTATTCTTTGCTAGTTTATTTTCCTTTTCACCATCATGGTAGGTATGTGATTAAATCTCCACACACCTGAAGTTTTCATTTCTGTGATGACTGATAAAATTGAACATCTTTTCATATATTCACTGGCAATTTGGATATTCACTTTTGTAAAAAGTTCAGGAATCTCTTCCCATTTTCTTTTTTGAATAGTTTACTTATTTTTAATTGGAGGATAATTGCTTTCCAATATTGTGTTGGCTTCTGCCATACATCAACATGAATCTGCCAGAGGTATATACATATTCCCTCCCTCTTTGACTTTGTGGATCACAACAAATTGTGGACATTTCTTAAAGAGATTGGATACCAGACAATCTTACCTGTCTCCCAAGAAACTTTTATGCAGGTCAAGAAGGAACAGTTAGAACCAGACATGGAGCAACAGACTGGTTCCAAAATGGAAACGGAGTACAAGAAGGCTGTATGTTTTTCACCTTACTTACTTAACTTATATGCAGAGTACATCACACAAAATGCTGGGCTGGGTGAATCACAAGCTGCAATCACAAGCTGGGAGAAATATCAACAAATATTTCTTCAGATATACAAATAATACCACTTTAATGGCAGGAAGTGAAGAGGAACTAATGAACCTCTTGATAAGGATCAAAGAGGAGAGTGAAAAAACTGGCTTAAAACTCAAAAACCTAAGATCATGGCATCTGGTCCCATCACTTCATAGCAAAGAGAAGGGTAAAAAGTGGAAACAGTGATAGATTTTATTTTCTTGGGCTCCAAAATCACTGTAGATGGTGACTGTGGTCATGGAATTAAAAGATACTTGCTCCTTGGAAGAAAATCTATCACAAACCTAGAGAACATGTCAAAAAGAAGAGACATCATTTTGTCAACAAAGGTCCATATAGTCAAAGCTATGTTTTTTTCATTAGTCACGTAAGGATGTGAAAGTTGGACCATAAAGAAGCCTGAGCACCAAAAGGAAATAAACACTGAATATTCATTGGTAGGACTGAGGCTGAAGCTGAAGCTTCAGTATTTTGGCCATCTGATGAGATGAGACAACTCATTGGAAAAGACCCTGATGCTAGGGAAGATTAAAGGCAGAATGATCAGGCTACAGAGGATGAGATGGTTGGATAGTATCACTGACTCAATAAACATGGGTTTGAGCAAACTCCCGGAGATAGTGAGGGACAGGAAAGCCTGGCACACTGCTGTCCATGGGGTTGCCAAGAGTCAGGCAGGACTTAGGGACAGAACATCAACCTTAATTCTTGAACCTCCCTCCCATCTCCCACCCAACCCCACCCATCTAGGTTGTCACAGATCACTGGGTTGATCTCCCTATGTCATATAGCAAATTCCCACTGGCTATCTATTTTACATAATGTAATGTATGTTTCCATGCTACGCTCTCAGTTCATCCCACCCTCTCCTTCCCCCACTGTATCCAGAATTCTGTTATGCAAATAAACCTATTTGCAGTACCATCTTTATAGATTCCATATATGTGTTCATATATGATATTTGTTTTCCCCTTTCTGACTTACTTCACTCTGTGTAATAGGCTCTAGGTTCATCCATCTCATTAGGACTGACTCAAATTCCTTCTTTTTTATGGCTGAGTAATATTCCATTGTATGTATACCATAGCTTCTTTATCCCTTCAACTGTTCATTGACATCTATGTTGCTTCCATGCCCTAGCTATTGTAAATAATGCTGCAATGAAAATTGGGGTATATGTGTCTCTTTAAGTTATGGTTTTCTCAGGGTATATGCCCAGTAATTAGATTGTTGGGTCACATGGAAGTTCTGTTCCTAGTATGGAGATTCCTTACTGTTCTCCACAGTGGCTGTATCAATTTACATTCCCACCAACAATGCAAGAGAGTTCCCTTTTCTTCACACCCTCTTCAGCATTTATTACTTGTAGATTCTTTAATGATGGCCATTCTGACCAGTGTAAGATGATACTTCATTGTAGTTTTGGTTTGTATTTATCTAGTAATGAGCAATGTTGAGCATATTTTCATGTGTTTATTAACCATCTGTATGTCTTCTTCAGAGAAATGTCTATGTAGATCTCCTGCCCATTTTTAGATTTTCTTTTCTGTCTCTCATGGAACTTTTGCAGCTTTATACAAGTATACAAATCTTGTAAGTTTTGTTAGATTTAGTCTTATGTACTTCATTTTGGGTTATTAATGTGAATGGTAGTATTATTTTAAATTCCAATTTTTCATTTCTAATATACAGGAAAGCAACCAACTTTGGTAGGTAAGCCTTGTATCCAACAACATTTATTTTATTTTATTTTTAAACTTTACAATATTGTATTAGTTTTGCCAAATATTGAAATGAATCCGCCACAGGTATACCTGTGTTCCCCATCCTGAACCCTCCTCCCTCCTCCCTCCCCATACCCTCCCTCTGGATCATCCCAGTGCACCAGCCTCAAGCATCCAGTATCGTGCATCGAACCTGGACTGGCGACTCGTTTCATACATGATATTATACATGTTTCAATGCCATTCTCCCAAATCTCCCCACCCTCTCCCTCTCCCACAGAGTCCATAAGACTGTTCCATACATCAGTGTCTCTTTTGCTGTCTCGTACACAGGGTTATTGTTACCATCTTTCTAAATTCCATATATATGCGTTAGTATACTGTATTGGTGTTTTTCTTTCTGGCTTACTTCACTCTGTATAATAGGTTCCAGTTTCGTCCACCTCATTAGAACTGATTCAAATGTATTCTTTTTAATGGCTGAGTAATACTCCATTGTGTATATGTACCACAGCTTTCTTTATCCATTCATCTGCTGATGGACATCTAGGTTGCTCCCATGTCCTGGCTATTATAAACAGTGCTGTGATGAACATTGGGGTACACGTGTCTCTTTCAATTCTGGTTTCCTCAGTGTGTATGCCCAGCAGTGGGATTGCTGGGTCATAAGGCAGTTCTATTTCCAGTTTTTTAAGGAATCTCCACACTGTTCTCCATAGTGGCTGTACTAGTTTGCATTCCCACCAACAGTGTAAGAGGGTTCCCTTTTCTCCACACCCTCTCCAGCATTTATTGCTTGTACACTTTTGGATCGCAGCCATTCTGACTGGCGTGAAATGGTACCTCTTAGTGGTTTTGATTTGCATTTCTCTGATCATGAGTGATGTTGAGCATCTTTTCATGTGTTTGTTAGCCATCTGTATGTCTTCTTTGGAGAAATGTCTATTTAGTCCTTTGGCCCATTTTTTTGATTGGGTCATTTATTTTTCTGGAGTTGAGCTGTAGGAATTGCTTGTATATTTTTGAGATTAGTTGTTTGTCAGTTGCTTCATTTGCTATTATTTTCTCCCATTCTGAAGGCTGCCTTTTCACCTTGCTAATAGTTTCCTTTGTTGTGCAGAAGCTTTTAAGTTTAATTAGGTCCCATTTGTTTATTTTTGCTTTTATTTCCAATATTCTGGGAGGTGGATCATAGAGGATCCTGCTGTGATGTATGTCGGAGAGTGTTTTGCCTATGTTCTCCTCTAGGAGTTTTATAGTTTCTGGTCTTACGTTGAGATCTTTAATCCATTTAGAGTTTATTTTTGTGTATGGAGTTAGAAAGTGTTAGAAAGTATTCTTCACAGAGCTAGAACAAATAATTTCACAATTTGTATGGAAATACAAAAAACCTTGAATAGCCAAAGCTATCTTGAAAAAGAAGAATAGAACTGGAGGAATCAACCTGCCTGACTTCAGGCTCTATTACAAAGCCACAGTTATCAAGACAGTATGGTACTGGCACAAAGACAGAAATATTGATCAATGGAACAAAATAGAAAGCCCAAAGATAAATCCACGCACATATGGACACCTTATCTTTGACAAAGGAGGCAAGAATATACAATGAATTAAAGACAATCTCTTTAACAAGTGGTGCTGGGAAAACTGGTCAACCACTTATAAAAGAATGAAACTAGAACACTTTCTAACTCCAACAACATTTCTATAATTCAGTTCAGTTCAGTTTAGTCACTCAGTTGTGTCTGACTCTGCAACTCCATGAATTGCAGCACACCAGGCTTCCCTGTCCATCACCAACTCCCATAGTTTCACTCAAACTCATGTCCATCGAGTCAGTGATGCCATCCAGCCATCTCATCCTCTGTCGTCCCCTTCTTCTCCTGCCCACAGTCCCTCCCAGCAACAGTCTTTTCCAATGAGTCAACTCTTCGCATGAGGTGGCCAAAGTACTGGAGTTTCAGCTTTAGAATCTGTCCTTCCAAAGAACACCCAGGACTGATCTTTAGAATGGACTGGTTGGATCTCCTTGCAGTCCAAGGGACTCTCAAGAGTCTTCTCCAACACCACAGTTCAAAAGAATCAATTCTTTGGGGCTCAGCCTTCTTCAAAGTCCAACTCTCATGTCCATACATGACCACTGGAAAAACCATAGCCTTGACTAGACGGACTTTTGCTGGCAAAGTAATGTCTCTGCTTTTGAATACGCTATCTAGGTTGGTCATAACTTTCCTTCCAAGGAGTAAGCGTCTTTTTAATTTCATGGCTGCAATCACCATCTGCAGTGTTTTTGGAGCCCAAAAAATAAAGTGTGACACTGTTTCCACCGTTTCCCCATCTATTTCCCATGAAGTGATGGGACCAGATGCCATGATCTTAGTTTTCTGAATGTTCAGCTTTAAGGCAATTTTTCACTCTCCTCTTTCACTTTCATCAAGAGGCTTTTGAGTTCCTCTTCACTTTCTGCCATAAGGGTGGTGTCATCTGCATTACAAGGGTTTTGTTGTCAATTCTTGGGATTTTCTACATAGACAATCATGTCATTAAAAAAGGGGGGGGGGTGCAGTGTTTTTCTGTGTTCCTGATCAGTATATACTGTATTTCCTTTTTTTGTCTCTTTGCAATGGCTAGGACTTTCAGCACAGTTTGAATAGAAATGTTGAGAGACCATTCCTTCTCCCCATTTTAAGGAGATAACATCCGATTTCTCATTGTAAGTATGATGTTACCTGTAGGGCTTTTTTGTAGATGTCTTTAGTTTGGGTTGAAGAAATTCCCCTCTATTCTTAGCTAGCTGAGAGTTTTTATTGTGACCAGAAGTGATATGTTGTCAAATACATTTTTGTATCAGTTGATATTATCTTATGTTTTTTTCTACTTTATCCTGGTAATATGTTAAATTACATTGATTGATGTTTGAATGCTGAAACACTCATGTCTGGCTGGAATAAATCTCACTTGGTCTTTGTTGTATAATTTTTATATACATTGTTGAATATTATTTGGTAATATTTTTTGAGGATTTTTGCATATGGTGGCTCAATGAGTATAGCATCTGCCTGCCATGTGGGAGACCCAGGTTTGATCCCTGGGTCAGGAAGTTCCCCTGGAGAAGGAAATGGCAAACCACACCAACACTCTTGCCTGTATTCCATGGACGGAGGAGCCTGGTAAGCTACAGTCCATGGGTTGCAAAGAGTCATACACTACTGAGCAACTTCACTTCTTCATACAAGTTATGGGTTTCAGTTTTCTTTTTTCTTTCTTTCTTTTCCTTTTTTTCTATTAGAGTAATGCTACTCTTACAGAATAGTTAGGAAGCATTTCTTTTGCTTCTATTTTCTAGAAGAGCCTGAAAGACATCACTTCCTTAAATGTTTATAAAATTTATCAGTGAAACCATCTGGTCCTGGCATTTGATTCAACTTCTTAAATAGATATGAAACAATTGAAGTTTTTCTTTTTCCTTATGTGTTTTCTGGTAATTTTTTTATGCTTTTATTTATTTATTTAGATTATTATTATTTTTTTAACTTTACAATATTGTATTGGTTTTGCCATATATCAACATGAATCTGCCACAGATATACACGTGTTTCCCATCCTGAACCCTCCTCCCTCCTCCCTCCCCGTACCATCCATTAAAAAGAATATATTTGAATCAGTTCTAATGAGGTGGATGAAACTGGAGCCTATTATACAGAGTGAAGTAAGCCAGAAAGAAAAACACCAATACAGTATACTAACGCATATATATATGGAATTTAGAAAGATGGTAACGATAACCCTGTATACGAGACAGCAAAAGAGACACTGATGTATAGAACAGTCTTTTGGACTCTGTGGGAGAGGGAGAGGGTGGGATGATTTGGGAGAATGGCAATGAAACATGTATAATATCATATATGAAATGAGTCACCAGTCCAGGTTCGATGCATGATACTGGATGCTTGGGGCTGGTGCACTGGGACGACTTAGAGGGATGGTAATTTTTATCTTTAATAGAATTGGCCTATTTAATCTGAGTTATCAAATTCAGGGGCATGATGCTGTTTATAATATTTTACTTCCCTTGAATGTCCATGGGCTCAGAAGTGATTAATATTTTATATTTTTATTATTAGTAATTTACATCTTTTCTCTTTTATTTTCTTGGCTAGTCTGGCTAGAGATTTATGAATTTTATTGAGCACTTCAAAGAACCAGCTTTTGATTTTGTTGATTTTTAAAATAATTTTCAGCTTTCAGTTTTACAAATTTCTCTGCTAATTATTTCTTCTCTTCTGTTTGTTTTTAGTTTAAATTATTCTTCCCTCTCATACAAGTTTCGAAAGATTATAAATGTTTAGATCATTCTTCTTTTTTAATACTTACATTTAACGCTATACATTTTCTTCTAAGCACTGATTTTCTGTATTTCACAAATTTTGATGTTCTATTTTGTCACTTAAATTCAAAATGTTGTAAAAATTTCTTTTGAGACATTTCTTTGACCTACGTGTTACTTATTAGTGTGTTATTTAGTTTACAAACATTTTTGGATTTTCAAGCTTTATGTTCAGTCAGTTCAGTCATTTAGTCGTGTCCCATTCTTTGCAACCAAATCAGTTCAGTTCAGTTCAGTTTGGTCACTCAGTCGTGTCTGACTCTTTGCGACCCCATGAATCGCAGCACGCCAGGCCTCCCTGTCCACCCCATAGACTACAGCATACCAGACTTCCCTGTACATCACCAACTCCCAGAGCTTCTTCACACTCATGTCCATTGAGTCAGTGATGCCAACCAACCATCTCATCCAATGTCATCCCCTTCTCCTCCTGACTTCGATATTTCCCAGCATCAGTGTCTTTTCCAATGAGTCAGTTCTTCGCATCAGCTGGCCAAAGTTTTGGAGATTCAGCATCAGTCCTTCCAATGAATATTCAGCACTGATTTCCTTTAGCACTCATTGGTTTGTTCTCCTTGCAGTCCAAGGGACTCTCAAGAGTCTTCTCTAACACCACAGTTCAAAAGCTTCAATTCTTTGGTGCTCAGCTTTCTTTATAGTCCAACTCTCACATCCATACATGACTATTGGAAAAACCGTAGCTTTGACTAGACAGACTTTTGTTGGCAAAGTAATCTCTCTGCTTTTTAATACGCTGTCTGGGTTGGTCATAACTTTTCTTGCAAAGCACAAGCGTCTTTTAATTTCAAAGCTGCAGTCACCATTTGCAGTGATTTTGAAGCCTAAGAAAATAAAGTCTGTAAGTTTCCATTGTTTCTCTATCTATTAGCCACGGAGTGATGGGACTGATGCCATGATCTTAGTTTTTTGAATGTTGAGTTTTAAGCCAGCTTTTTCACTCTCCTCTTTCGTTTTCATCAAGATACTCTTTATTTCCTCTTCACTTTCTGCCATATGGGTGGTGTCATCTGCATATCTGAGGTTATTGATATTTCTCCCCACAATCTTGATCCAGCTTGTGCTTCATCCAGCCTGGCATTTCTCATGATGTACTCTGCATATAAGTTAAATAAGCAGGGTGACAATATACAGCCTTGATATACTCCTTTCCCAATTTGGAACCAGTCTGTTGTTCCATGTCCTGTTCTAACTGTTGCTTTCTGACCTGCATACAGATTTCTCATGAGGCAGGTAAGGTGGTCTGGTATTCCCATCTTGAAGAATTTTCCACACAGTAACCCAAGCCTATGCCCCAACCACTAATGCTGAAGAAGCTGAAATTGGACGGTGCTATGAAGACTTACAAGACCTTCTAGAACCAACACCCACAAAAGATGCCCTTTTCATTATATGGGACTGGAATGCAGAAATAGGAAGTCAAGAGATATTTGGAGTAGTAGGCAAATTTGGCCTTGGAGTACAAAATGAAACAGGGCACAGGATAACAGAGTTTTGCCAAGAGATCGCTGGCAAGTGCAAACACCCTCTTTCCAACAACACAAGAGAAGGCTCTACACATGGACATCACCAGATGGTCAACATTGAAATCAGATTGATTATATTCTTTGCACCCAAAGATGGAGAAGCTCTATACAGTCAGCAAAAACAAGACCTGGAGTGGACTGTGGCTCAGATCATGAACTCCTTATTGCCAAATTCAGACTTAAATTGAAGAAAGTAGGGAAAACCACTAGACCATTCAGATATGACCTAAATCAAATTCCTTACAATTAAACAGTGGAAGTGACAACTAGATTCAAGGGGTTAGATCTGATTGACAGAGTGCCTGAAGAACTATGAACAGAGGTTCAAGACATTGTACAGGAGGCAGTGATCAAGACCATCCCCAAGAAAAAGAAATGCAAAAAGGCAAAATGGTTGTCTGAAGAGGCCTTACAATAGCTGAGAAAAGAAGAGAAGGGAAAAGAAGGGAAAGGAAAGAAGAGGAAAGATTATACCCATTTGCATGCAGAGTTTCAAAGAATAGCAAGGAGAGATAAGAAAGCCTTCTTCAGTGATCAATGCAAAGAAATAGAGGAAAACAATAGAATGGGAAAGACTAGACATCGCTTCAAGAAAATTAGAGATACCAAGGGAATATTTCATGCAAATAAGGGCACAATAAAGAACAGAAATGGCATGGACCTAACAGAAGCAGAAGATATAAAGAAGAGGTGGCAAGAATATATAGAAGAACTGTACAAACAATTCTTCATGACCCAGATAATCACAATGGTGTGATCATTACCTAGAGCCAAACATCCTAGAATGCGAAGTCAAGTGGGCCTTAGGAAGCATCACCATGAACAAAGCTAGTGGAGGTGATGGAATACCAGATGAGCTATTTCAAATCCTAAAAGATGATGCTGTGAAAGTGCTGCACTCAAATGCCAGCAAATCAGGAAAACTCAGCAGTGACCACAGGACTGGAAAACATCAGTTTTCATTCCAATCCCAAAGAAGGATAATCCCCAAAAATGTTCAAACTACCACACAATTGCACTCATCTCACACTCTAGCAAAGTAATGCTCACAATTCTCCAAGCCAGGCTTCAGCAGTACATGAACTGTGAAATTCCAGATATTCAAGCTGAATTTAGAAAAGCCAGAGGAACCAGAGGTCAAATTGCCAACATCCATTGGATCATAGAAAAAGCTTATGTTATTGATTTCTAATTTAATTGCATTGAGGTTCTAGAACATATTTGAATGATTTCTATTCTCTTAAATTTCTTTTGGTATAATTATGGCCCAGAACATTGCTTGTCTTTAGCCATATTTCATATCAGTTTGAGAAGAATATATATTCTTCTCTTCTTTGATGGACTATTCTATAAATGTCAATTATGAACACATCTAGAGATAGAAACTGCTATTAAGTTCAACTATATTCTTACTGATTTTTTGCCTGCTCATCTGTTGATTACTGAAAGAAGGATGTTGAAATCTCCAATTGTAATAGTGGATTTTTCTATTTTTCCTTGAAGTTCTAGCAGACATTTTCTCATGTATTTTGATGCTCTGCTGTTAGGTTTATCTGCATTTAGGACCATTAGGTTTTCTTTATGTTATTGTCTTTATGTTAATGTCTCTTTATATCCCTGGTTATTTTCTTTGTTCTGAGGTTGGCTTAGTCTGAAATTAATATAGCTACTCAAGCTTTCTTTTGATTAGTGTTAGCATAGTTTATTTTTACTTTCAACATATTGCTTAACATAAGTGGGTTTCTTGTAGACAACAGATAGTTGGATCATTTTTTTTAAAGTCTACTCTGCCAGTCTCTGTCTTTAAATTGGTGTATTTAGACTACTCACATTTTGTATTTAGACAAAGTATAATTTGATTATGGATATAATAGAATTATTATTTACCACACTTGTAACTGTTGTCTCTTTGTTATATTAGTTTTCTTTCTTTCCTTGTGGTGGTTTAGTCACTAAGTCATGTCCAACTCTTGCAACCCCATGGACTATAGCCTGCCACACTCCTCTGTCCATGGGATTCTCCGGGCAAGAATACTGGAGTGGATTCCATTTCCTTCTCCTTATTTTCTGCCGTATCTAGTTTGGATTGAGCGTTTTATATATGAGTCCATTTTTCTCCTGTCTTACCACATCAATTATATTAAAAAAATTCAGTGGCTGCCTTACAATTTTCAGTGTATATATACAACTCATCTAAGTCAACTTTCAAATACAGTTTTAACACTTCAGGTTAGCACAGGTAACTTATAGTAGAATATCCCCAACTTCTCCCTCCTATCCCATACTACATTGCTGCCCATTTCACTTATCCATAGACTATTATCACTCTATACTATTATTTTGAACAGTTATTGATTAGATAAATTAATAATAATAAAAATTAAAAATCTAAAAGATTTTTACCTTCTTTTATGCTCTTCCTTTCTTTATGTAGATCCATATTTCCTGACCTATATTATTTTCTTCCTTCAGGAAGAACTTCCTTTAACATTTTTCATAGGCAGTTTTTATTTGTTTCAGAAAGGCTTTATGTCTTCCTTTCAAAACAGTAGATTTTGCATTCTACTCTCCCCTTGATACATATTTTCTGACAAGAAGTTCAAGATAGTTCATATCATTGTTTCACTATAATTATTTCTCCCGACATCTTGACTTTTGACTTGTTTTAAGATTTTCTCTTTGTCTTTGGTTTCCTGCCATTTGAATATGAAAAATCTAGGTTTGTTTATTTTACCTTGCTTCGTGTTCTCTGAGATTCCTGCATCAGTGGTTTGGTATTACTAATGCTGGAAAATTCTCATTGCTCAGACAGTAAATAATCTGATTGCACTGCAGGATACCCAGGTTCAATCCCTGACTGGGAAGGATTCCCTGGAAAAGGGAATGGCTAGCCACTCCAGCATGCTTGCCTGGAGAATTCCATGGGCAGGGGAGCCTGGTAGGCTAAAGTCCATGGGGTCGCAAAGAATCAAACAAAACTGAAGGACAACACAAGTCTTTCTTATTTTTCCTCTGCTTCTTTCTTTCTTTTCCTTCTGATATTCTGATATTTCCTTATGATAATAGTGTATGCTATACCTTTTTAAAGTGACCCACAGTTCTTGAATGTTCTGTTCTTTCATTCTTTTTTTATCTTTGCATTTCTGTTTTGGAAGTTTCTATTGACATATTTTTAAGCTCAAAGATTCTTTCCCCTGCCATGTTCAATCTACTGATAAGCCCATCAAAAGCATTCTGCATTTTTGTTACAGTGCTTCTGATTTTTGGTATTTACTTTTGATAAGTTCTTAGAGTTTCTATCTCTCTGCTTACCTTGCCCATGTGTTCTTGCATATTTTCTAGTTTTTTCCTAGTTAGTCTTCAGCATAGTAATTATCCTAACATTGAATAAGTTATCTGATAATTACAAAATCTGTCGTATTTGAGTTTGGTTCTAATTTTTGTCTCTTTATTCTGTTTTTTGTTTCTTAGTATAGCTTATAATTTTTTGTTGACAGTCAAACATAATGTATCAGGTAATTTACTATGGTTTTATGTTAAGCAGGTCAGGTGTTGGGCTTTAACTTTTGCTGTAGTTGCAGGCTCCAAAGTCTTCAGTTTCCTCTAATATCCTTGGTTTTGTCCCATCCCCTTCCTCTTTTGTTTGTTTCCTTAAGAACTTCTCCTAAAAAGACTCTGTTGTTTGTAGCTCCTTTGCTTGTGAACCACTGTTTTATTCACTGGAGCTTTGCTGAGGTGGTAGGTTTGAGGGAGGGGAGAAGGTCTATAATGTTGTGATTAAACCTCAGGCTTCCAGTGGACATGTGTCCTTCACAAGTGTCCCTGACTCTTTTCTCTCCCCTCAGGTAAGACAGGAAGGGTAGAGGAGACTGGAGTTGGGGCGTGCCCTTCTTCCAAGTAGGATAAGGAGCTTATAAAGTCTTTTTCCTTAAGGAGCAGCCCTTTGTTATGGGGGAAAACTCAGAATGTATTTCAGAATGGTTACTTTCCTCCTCCTTTCTCAGAAATGTAAGAGTGTTTTCTTTGAATCTTCCCTGTGAGAACCTGCTGGGGTTCCTGGAAGTAAAATTTGTAGACTTGTGTCAGGTATTCTTCTCTTCAAGTTAGTCCACACTCAGCCTCCAGCAACTCACCAGAATTACCATTTAACTGCTTCTACCAATTTATGGTTTCAGCTGCTTCTGCTCCAAGTGAATTGGTCTCTTCTGTGATTTTCTATATTCACCTTATTTCTCCAGATCTTGAGGTGGTGGTTTGCTCTGTGACCTCAAACCCGTAATGGGTCCAGGAGAAGTTACTAATTTTCAGGTTGTTTGGCTTTTTTCTTGTTGTAAGAATCAGAGCAACTACTTCCAAGCTCTTCACATGTCAGAGCTGACACTGGAAGTTCAATATATTTTTTATAATTAAAAATTATATCAAATTTTGTATTTTTTCAAACTTAGGACCAAGTAGAATATCTTTTTTATAATTAAAAATATACAAAACTCTGTTTTTTCAACCTTAGGCCCAATATAAAATTTTCACAGAGTTGCTTAGTTAAGATGATTTTAAGATGCATAAAACTGAACCTACTTTTCCGTTCAATTCAGTCCCTCAGTCATGTCCAACTCCTTGTGATCCCATGAACTGCAGCACTCCAGGCTTTCCTGTCCATCACCAACTCCCAGAGCTTGCTCAAACTTATGTCCATGGAGACAGTGGTGACATCCAACCATTTCATCCTCTGCCATCCCCTGCTCCTCCTGCCTTCAACCTTTCCCAGCATCAGGGTCTTTTCCAATGAGTCAGCTCTTTGCATTAAGTGACCAAAGTATTGGAGCTTCAGCTTCAGCATCAGTCCTTCCAATGACTAGTCAGGACTGATTTTCTTTAGGATTGACTTGTTTGATCTCCTTGCTGTCCAAGGGACTCTCAAGAGTCTTCTCCAAAACCACAGTTCAGAAGCATTAGTTCTTCTGCACTCAGCTTTCTTTATAGTCCAACTCTCACATCCATACATACTAGAAAAACCATAGTTTTGGCTAGACAGACCTTTGTCGGCAAAGTAATGTCTCTGCTTTTTAATATGCTGTCTAGATTGGTCATAGCTTTTCTTCCAAGGCACAAGTATCTTTTAATTTCACCATCTGCAGGGATTTTGGAGCCCAAGAAAATAAAGTTTGTCACTGTTTCCATTGTTTCCCCATCTATTTGCTATGAGGTGCCTGGATGCTACGATTTTAGTTTTTTGAATGTTGAGTGTTAAGCCAGCTTTTTCACTCTCCTTTTTCACTTTCAAGAGGTTCTTTAATTCCTCTTCATTTTCTGCCATAACGGTGGTGTCATCTGTATATCTGAGTTTATTGATACTTCTCCCAGCAATCATGATTCCAGCTTGTGCTTCATCCAGCCTGGCATTTCACATGATGTCTGCATATAAGTTAAATAAGCCGGGTGACAATATACAGCCTTGATATATCCCCTTCCCAATTTTGAACCTGTCCGTTGTTCCATGTCCAGTTCTAATCGTTGGTTCTTGATCTGAATAGGAGGTCATTCTTAGGAGGCAGGTAAGGTGGTGGTATTTCCATCTCTTCAAGAATTTTCCACAGTTTGTTGTGATCCACACAGTCAAAGGCTTTAGCATAGTCAATGAAGCAGATGTTTTTCTGGAATTTTCTTGCTTTTTCTATGATCCCATGGATGTTGGCAATTTGATCTCTGGTTCCTCTGGCTTTTCTAAATCCAGCTTGAATATCTGGAAGTCTTCGTTCAGGTACTATTGAAGCCTGGCTTGGAGATCATAATGTAACTACCAACAAAATGTTAGGGTTTAGAAGTAATTATGCTTATCTTTAAAATAAACCAAGCTTTCTACCTTTGGGGGTTGTTTTTTAGGGGAGTGAGGTGGGGAGACAGTATATCATATTACCAATTTTTTTCACATTCACCATGTAATTGTAAAATGTACATAATTTATTAAACCACATACTTTAGGGTAGTCAAATTTCAATTATTCAAAGGCTGGTTTTACTTATAGATTGTCAGTAGCTATGCTTTCTCATATTTTGCTGGAGTGTCTGATTTGGGTCAGTGTTCTTACTCAAATAAGACTTCCTAAAGTGGTTGGGAGTGGGGAAAAAAGAAGAAGGAAAAAAAAAAAAAACCCAAACCCTTTTTTCTCTGTTAGAAGCATCAGGTAAGAAGTGAAGAAGAAAATAGAAACTAATAAAGTGAAGTGTCGAGATTGTGGAAATGAGTTAGACTCTACCCTAGACTTGTTATTATCATTAATTGAGTAAGGGATATAGAATTTGGGACTGGAAACAGTTTGGTGAATGTTATTAAGGGAAAGACCTTGCAAAGTATGAGATTCAGTCTCTTCACCTTGTGAAAATTTTCACTCCATTCACAATGGCTAGCAGAGTTTTCAAAGACTTTAAATCATTTTCATCATCAGAAAAGGTTATCCTATTCAAGATTTAACAGTCTTCTAAAAACGCACTTCTGTGACAATATGCCTCCACTAAAGAGGAAGGGTTATACATTAGCATTTTGGGTGTTATCTCTCAGTCCCTATGAGCTATATAATGAGGTCTTAAATTATTTTCCTGCAGATGATCAGGTGAATCTATGGAGCTTTGTTTCTGAAGAGCATAGTATAAGCTAAGTTGGAAGGCAAATAAAATGCTTCTATAAGAATTAACACTTATTTGGCAAAGTATAGCTCTGTGATTTGCATTTACAAGAAAGTATCATTTAAAGCAATTCAGATATTAAATTATTGTTACTGCTTTCAAAACACCCCAAAGTTTAGTAGGTATAAAATGATAATAATTTTTACTGAATTCAAGTTTGTTCTACTCCCCACACCACAGGCCAGTAAAACAACAGATGAGTTACTGGGTCAAGGAATAGAGACTTTATTTGGAAAGTCAGCAGACCAAGAAGATGGTGGACTCATGTCCCAAAGAGCCATCTTGCCTGAGTTAGAATGCAAGCTCCTTTTATACTAAAAGAGGAGGGAGTAAAGTCAAACATTTTCTGATTCCAGTCAATCTCTGGAAGAAATGTGTTTATTGCATCCTTCCAGCAGCCATTGACAGGTGGGCCTGGTCAGGATGTTTCCTGTGAACTTAACAAGGTATTCTAGCTCATGCTTATTACCGAGGAGGAAGGGTTTGCAGAGATGGGCCATTTTAAGGCTATAGGCAATCTCCCTTTAGTGATAAACTCATACTAGAACACAAATCTTCTTCTATATTACATAATCTTTTATCTTTCATGGTTTTTGTAGGTCAGGGATTTGAAAAGGGCTCTATAGGGTAAGTTCTGTCTTGAGGATTGCAGGAAGTGGCGATCAGATGCCAGCAGGAGCTGCAGTATTATCAAAGCATGCATAGGGTCGGGGCTCACTCAGCTGGCACTTTAATGCTGGCTCCTTCCATGCAGGTTTCTTCAGCAGGCAGCTTGAGTGTCCTCATGGCACAGTCACTGGCTTCCCCCCAGAGTAAGCAACCGTCTTAGAACCCAAATGCCTAAGGTGGAAGTTGCAGTGCCTGTTATAACTTCACCTTGAAATTTATAGCAACTCCCACTGTGTGCTGTTGGTCACCAGTAGTGTGATTCAGCACAGGAGGGTGCTGAGCAGGGCATAAATTGAAGGAGGCATGGCTCGACGTTGCCTGAACTTCCATTGCTTGTTTTTATGAGCGTGCAATAATTGAGTTTTAAATTTTTATTTATTTTTGTAATAATTTATTTCTTAAATGTGTTATTTAAAATTACTTCCCCCACACACAATCATTCCTTAGAAGTAAACCCATCACTATTATTCAATTTTCTTATACTTCTGCAATTATTTCATTTTTATATAGCTCAGTATGCATTGGAGAAGGAAATGACAACCAACTCCAGTACTCTTGCCCAGAAAGTCCCATGGATGGAGGAGCCTGGTAGGCTGCAGTCCATGGGGTTGCTAAGAGTCAGACATGACTGAGCGACTTCACTTTCACTTTTCACTTTCATGCATTGGAGAAGGAAATGGCAACCCACTCCAGTGTTCTTGGTTGGAGAATCCCAGGGATGGGGCAGCCTGGTGGGCTGCCATTTATGGGGTTGCTCAGAGTCAGACACAACTGAAGCGACTTAGCAGCAGCAGCAGCAGCAACAGCATAGTGGAGGGGGTTTCCTTAGTAGCTTAACTGGTAAAGAATTTGCCTGCAAAGCAGGAGATTCCAGTTAGATTCCTGGCTGGGGAAGTTCCCCTGAAGAAGGGATAGATTACCCACTCCAGTATTCTTGGTCTTTCCTGGTGGCTCTGAAGGTAAAGAATCCGCCTGCAATGCAGGAGACCTGGATTAGATCCCTGGGTTGGGAAGATCCCCTGGAGGAGGGCATGGCAACCCACTTCAGTGTTCTTGCCTGGAGATTCCCATGGACAGAGGAGCCTGGTGAGCTAGAGTCCATGGGGTCGCAAAGAGTTGGACAGACTGAGTGACTGAGCACAGCACAGCAGCCTAATGGACTAAATTTTATTCTCATTTTTCTCTCATCAATATTATATATATTCTTAAAAATAGAAGTATAAAAATATTTCTTTATAATATCAATATGAAAAACTTGTCAGATCCATTGACTAAAATCCGGTTCTGTGTCTATAGGAAAACAGTCCACATCTATATTTCCTAAGAGGTTATTCTGTGTGCAACAAGTTTCAAAGTTAGATACAATTGTGATATTTTGGGTCTTGCAAATGTAAACAGACTTTGTTTTATTTTCTAGCTGGATTCTTTCACAGCACTAATCTTTAATATGCTACATTCACTGCAGATTTCTACAAAGGGAATATAATATGGACCATTTTTCAAAGTTACAGGACCATGGGACAGTTTCCCCTTAGGACATTTTGCATTGGTGTTTTGTGAAATACATTCTATGAAATGCTTAAATATCTTATTTCACCCATGTGTTCTCTCTCTGTTTAAAGCAGTATTTGGGCTTAAATCCTTTTGCATGCCTTCCTGTAATTCATTTCCCCTTGCCACAGCCAGCATATTCTTTTAAAATGCAGCTATCCCCCAACTGCATCCAAAAATTCAAATCAAATTCCAGTTTTTCTTATGGTTAAGTCCAGTATCCTTCATGAGCACTTGCATGGTCTGGCCCCTCCATGAGTGGGTGTGCCCCTGTCTTCACTGGGTCACACTGACCTTCCCTCGGTGTTTATTGCTTGCTATGCTTTTCCCACTGCGGGATATTTCATTGGCTCTATCTTCTACCCTTTTAACAGCTCTGTGTATCTGATTCCAGCTGATCCTTCAGATCTAACTTCAGGTGTTAATTGAAATTTGCCTCACTAATCTTACTTGGTTAAATCTCCCAACTATAAGCATGTTCTACACTTTGAAGTACTTACAATATTGACAATTTTGTAATTATTTGTATTATTTGATTACAGCCTGTCTCCCACAGTAAATTATATGCTCTCTTAGGGCATAGACTTTTGACCACTGTATTAGATGTTCTATCACTATTTGTAAGAGACTAAAGGGACTGCTATCAGGAATTCCCCTGTTCTTTCTGTCAACACTCTGATGTGGGTTCAGGCTTTTATCATTTCTTCCTTAAATTGCCATTGACACCTCCTAGTAAATTTCCTTCATTCCAATTTATCTACTTTCTAGTTCTTATTGAACACCACAATCAGACTCCTCTTCTGAAACTACAATAATCCATGTGTTACTCTTTTATGAAAATGCTTTAAATGGCTCTCCAGGATTCAGAGAAGGATTTACAAACTCAGAAACCATCAAGTGAGGTCAAGTGGAAAACATTTGCTGCCGTTAAAACCTTCAGACCACCAGTTTATGACCTCGATTTATAAATGTCTAAATATGATGTCTAAATCCCTCAGCTTTATACTCAGGACTCAGATGAGAATTTAAATTGAATTTCCAGTTCTAATCTGCTAAACTGATACATCAATCACAGTTTCAGTCAAAAATCGCCTCTCTGATTATCACCTCCTGAACAACTTTCACCCTAACTTCTAGACAACTCTCCGGTCACTACATTCCTTGGGCTTAGAATCCTCTTCTTCCAGATACGTACCTTTCAGAGCCTTCAAAAGCAGAAATGTTTCTTATCTCCTAAATCACTACCCCCACCAGGGTTTATTTCTCTCCCTTCATTGCTAATTAGCAACAAATATAATCCCTACTATCTGCATTTCCTTGTCCAAAATGTCCTTATTTAGAGTATGCATAATAAATGTTTATCAATTATTTTCTTTAACATTCATCAGCAGCTGTAATTAACAGGCAAAAAGGTAGCAAAAGCTCCTGGGAGCATTACTTGTTAAACTGAGAATTTGTCATTTTTATTTATTTTCTTCAGTGAAGCCACCAAAGCAAGTTTCTTCAATTTCCCCCATTATTAACATCAACATGTATTCATTCAACTATGTTTAAGACACTACAAATATTAGAAAAATAAAATAGCTTTTAGGATGAAAGTACAGCCAAAGGGGCTGCCATCCTATCCCATAGAAAATAACGGAGAAATTTACTTAAATTATTTCTACTGGTTCCAGGGAAAAGAATGCATGAAATAAATTTGAGATAGAGCATTGTGAATGATGCTTGTCTGGAATGTATAGAAAATCTTGAACAGAGCAGCAAACCGATTTCCAAGGAAAGTGCTGTGAAAATCCTGGGAATAATCCAGTAATGAAGCATTTCTGAGCTGGGTTGGCAGTTCCCTCAGTGATGGACTGGAATCTGAAAGGACCAGTGTGATGGTGGAGAAGAAATGCAGCCACAGCAGAACATAAGGACTTCATAGCAGAGTCAGGACTTCAGTGCTACTCTTGGATCCTAGAATTATTGAACTATTACGCTTGCCATGAAGAAAAGGGTAATATCTATTGCCCACTTTCATTTAATATACTCTTATTGTGCTTTATTTTGAACAACCAAAAGCTCTTCATTTAAAGCAGAATCAAGAATAGTCTTATGAATAGAGACACCAAGTTCTTGGAATTTCTTTCTCGCTGGGCACATAGCATGGAGTCAGTCATTAGGAATTCTTTTTTCACACCCAGAAGTAACCACATTAAAAGATCTCACCAGAAAAAGTTATTAAAATTGTGTGAGATTTTGAAATGGCAATTTTATGTTTCACTTCGGTAAGTGGTGAGGCAGCATATATATTGTATAAAGGATCTACTACATCTAGTATTCTGTTTGTATGATTCATGTAAGATTTATGTACAATACTATTCAAATTATCATGTGTAATTAATGTTATTGATTTTAATGTAAATACGCTACTTTATTGATTTTTGTGCCCAAAGGCAGCCTCTATATTTTCTTGCATTGATGTAGACTACATTATGACTAATTTCCACATTTTCTCTCCACTAACCTCTAGTCGATTTTCCATTCCTGTGGCATATTAACCAGATTGGCCTACTGAGCACCATTCCATCCCCTGCTACACCACAGAAACTAGTGGCTTGAATCACACCTGGAGATTCACTTGAAGCTGGGGTTCTGCATGTTTGTGGGTTCCTCCAAGCAGATAAACCCACAGAAAACTGGAGGTGGAAGTGAGCTATCAGAAGAAAGGGGCACCATAAAGGGAGAGGATTTCTGCTGGGCAATATGTTTGAGAAAAACTATGCAGTTCATATGTTGGAGTAGAACAGATGTCGGGGTGTCTTAGGTGGTAAAATTGGCAATCACATCCTGTAGGCACTTGCAAATGACTTTAAACCCTTTGGTTTTACATTGAGTAAGACTGGAAACCACAGAAGATTTTGAATAGAGACATCATCTGACTTCATTTTAGAGGAATTGCTTAAGCTGACATTGAAAACAGATTGTAATGTGGCAGGGTGGTATGACCCTTTTAGGAGGTCATCACAAAAATCCAAGAGGGAGGTGATGATGGCTCGAGTTGGATGTCAGCAGTGGAGTGGGGTGGAGAAGGAAATGGCAACCCACTCCAGTATTGCCTGGAGAATCCTGTGGATGGAGAGCCTGCTGGGCTGCTGTCCATAGGGTCGCACAGAGTCAGACACGACTGAAGCAACTTAGCATGCATTCATGCATGCATTGGAGAAGGAAACAGCAACCCACTCCAGTATTCTTGCCTGGAGAATCCCAGGGACAGAGGAGCCTGGTGGGCTGCCGTCTATGGGGTCACACAGAGTCAGACATGACTGAAGTGACTTAGCAGCAGCAGCAGCAGGAGAAGTGGAATGGAGAGAATAGTCAAAGCTTGATTATATTTTGAAAGAATGCGGAAGGGTTTCTGGGTTTTCTCATCCTAGATGACAGATGACATTCCACTGGAGAGTTGCCGAGTGTATCCAGGAGAGGGTACACACCCATGTCAAATGCCCACCAGCTGAGGAGGGGGTGGATGAGAAACTGGCAATGTGGATGTTACAAGTGAGCAAGATAAGAGTGGTTTGGGCATAAAAGACACACTGGAATACATTGAGAGATAATCGGAGGGCAGTTGGAGGCAGTGTGGATGGTGCTGTCAAGGAATTTTGCTCTAGGAGAGCAGAGTAGTATGGTGTTATCTGGCAACAGGTAGACAAAGAAAATCCTTAATTTTTCAGTATGGGAGGAATAATAGTGCATTTTAGTGCTACCAGACAAGCAGAGAAAATGTACTGATGCAGGACACACAGAAGAGAATTTCTAAAACCATGCCCTTAAGGAGGAAAGAGGAGATGGAGTTCAGGTGGATGTCCTGGCTTTGGATGGAGGCAGAGATAGCTTGTTCCTAAATGAGAAGGCAGAACCCATGGGTGCAGATGCAGAAAGGGGCTGGAAGCTCTCTTCTGGTTGCTTCAATTTTGTCAATGGATGGATTCAAGGGCCTTTGAGTTTGAGTGAGTTTGAGATGATTATTGGGTCAATTAATGAGAAGTTAGACAAGCAGGGATGTATCGTTCTCAAGTTAGTTTAGGCTGAGTCACATCTTTGCCCACTGTCTGGGCATGGATGGATGGAGAGCGGGGAGGGTGAGCAAGAGAATAGAGTCTGAATTTTGCTAGGAGGACATTTGGCAGGGAGTAGGGCCGAGCACCAGGGCCTGATTCAGGAAAACTGGGGCTCAGAAGAGGTGTGGATGGCAGCCATGGGTAGGATCTGGGAAACTATGAAAATCAAAGCAAAGTGTGGGGTGGTGTTGGATAAAGAGAAGGGGCTCAGCTTTGTGTGTGTGTTTAGGATCCAGAGACCCCATCCCAGGAACAGCTAGATCCCAGCAGAGACCCTCGCTCCCATTCTGCTTCTGTCTGCTTAGGTGCTAGCAGGGCTAAACTGACTCCTGGAAGCCCTTTGTTACCTGGAGCTTGAGAATCCTGTTGAAACAAAGGGAAAACTGCAGAATTCAATTTATTTTTCATCTATCTACATAATAGTGGAATCCTATCAATTATTTTAATGTTTTTACACACAAGCATGTAAATTTAAGCAAATAACTGAACACTGGGCTTATTGCAATATGGCCTCTGTTATCTCAAAATAAGACAATAATTTCTTAGTAAAGCAGATAGTAAACTGTTGTGATAATATGTTGCCTCTAAACAACTCAAATGTTTGTATACACTATAACATGTTATTCTGGGAGGCATGCACCATGGTAGCTGAGAATGCTGTGTGTTAGAGAGTTTAACATCCAAGATCACAAAGAGATGATTGATGACGGATCCAGACCCTGATTCTGATTCAATGAACGCATGTTACATTGCTATGGGCCAGATACCCCGATGGGTGTCTTGTTTCAGCCTCTCTATCTCCAGCCTGCTACTCATTCCAAAAAAAGATCATCTCAAGAAAGCTCCATCACCAAAAGGACTATTTTTGTTTTATGCTAAATAATGTGAAACATTGCTCATGCCTTCTGTTGACCAATATACTCCCATTATTTTCACTCTAAGTGATTTCAAATTATATCTGCAAATATTTTCAAAGGAGAAGCTATAACTATTTCTTCTGCAGAATTGTAATTGCCTATGTTCCGATTTTTTTAAATATCATCTTCTGAAGAAGTCTTTTATAAAATGGAGACTATTTTTGATTTGTCTTTCAAAGGAGAAAAGTGTTGGTGTTTTTAGTGGTAAGGCAATTAATAGCAGTGAATTCATGTCCTGCCATTCCTCCAATGAATACTCTGTTCTTGACTTTAGACTAACGTGCATAACAGAAAAACCAGAGGCAATAAGAGAACTGTGCCACTTCTGCACCTGCATTCATCTTGGAGGCAGGTGTTTATAGCTACTATATATGGGTGTTCAGATAATACGGTGCATTTTGTCATAACTATGTCAGAGCAAGTAATCAGACTTAAGAAAGAGATCTGTGCTTAAAGAAAACTGTCTACGTTGACAAAGTTGATCTCTATAAAGAGCTAATGGGTTTGACTCTTTAACTGCCTACGTGGAGAGCGTTATGAAGACAAAACTTTGAACAATGCCAGAGGCAGTGCAGGCTAAAGCTTCAATTATTTACTGTACTAGTGTTTTAAGATCAATATTCCTTTAATATATACAGTTTGGAGCCAGGATAGGACTTTATGTCTCAGTATTTCACTCTACCATCCATGGAGGTTTTTCTTTAAGAATATATGTGGCTATTTGAAAATTCCATCATGTGTGAGACTTGGTATGTGTGATAATAAAACATTTATATTAAAAGTCTTTCTTTAGGAAACATGGTGCCAGGAATTGGTACACTTGTTATGCTCTAAGTTTATTGATCACGTTTTCTGATTTTCCTCTGCCTAACCATGTTGCTTATCTGAAACTGAGCTTCTTAATAGAGTAGTGCAAATACCAATGGGCATAATTACTTTAATAAAGAGCTAACACATTAGAAAAATCCCATTGGAATTTTCAGAAACTCATATTTAAAAATCGGTTTTCCTTTTAAAAAATCTAAACAAACTAGAATTGAGTGATTGCATACCACCTTCCTTTACATTTTTGTACCATTTTTATTTAGATTTTGAATGAATAATGCTTTCATATATTTCAAAAAATTAAAACTAATATAAATATATACATAGAAACATAGGGAACTCTGCTCAAGGTTATTTGGCAGCCTGGATGGGAGGGGAGTGTGGGGGAGAGTGCTGTGGTTCAGTCACTAAGTTGTGTCCATCTCTTTGCACCTCCATAAACTGCAACACACCAGGCAGGCTTCTCTGTCCTTCACTATCTCCCAGAGTTTGCTCTAACTCATGTCTACTAAGTCGGTGATGCCATCCAACCATCTCATCCTCTGTCATCTCCTTCTCCTCCTGCCCTCAAACTTTGCCAGCATTAGGGTCTTTTCCAGTGAGTCGGCTCTTTGCATCAGGTGGCCAAAGTATTGGAGTTTCAGCTTCAGCAACAGTCCTTCCAGTGAATATTCAGGACTGATTTCCATTAGGATCAACTGGTTTGATCTCCTTGCAGTCCAAGGGAAGATTGAATACCTGTATGTGGTATGGCTGAGTCCCTCCACAGTCCACCTGAAACCATCACAACACTGTTAATCAGCTATACTCCAATATAAAATAAAAAGGTTTTTAAAAAGATATACACAGAGAAGCTTTGCTACTATCTCTGTTTTCTTCCATCTCCAATAAGGAATAGTTGCAAACTATTATTTCCTTGATACTTTTTGTTAAGAATCTCTATGCTCTCTGGGAAGGTAGCCATCCTTTTCAAAGGAAGATCCATTCCAAGTGAAGCCAAGTGAGGTGTGTTCTTGTTTGTTGTTTCATTGAGTAATTACAACAAACACTATGCAAACAAAAGCTATAGAAAGCATATGTGTTTCTCTTTCCCTCTTGGTCTGCATAAACACATAGGCATATCCTCTCTAACAATGGATGAGTCCATCACTCCATGGATTTTAAGCACAATAAAATCACAGTATATACTGGTACATAGGAAGGGATTCAGTTGTTCAAAGGAAGAAATCAAGTCAGACAAAACAGCCCCTGCAGAACTGACCTCTTCAATAAAAATGACCAAGTTTTAAATAAATCTAATGTGTCTCTTCAACAGGACTCAAGGTGGTCTTGCGTTCATATAAACAGAAGAATTAGAAAGTGGGACAGCTTTATTTCAGATGACTTTTGATTACTGAATTTGAAAAAGCAGTCACTGAACAGGGTGTCCAACTCTTTGCGATCCCATGGACTGTAGTCTACCAGGCTTCTCTGTCCATGTGATTTTCCAGGCAAGTGTACTGTAGTGGGTTGCCATTTCCTTCTCCAGGGGATCTTCCTGACCCAGGGATCGAACCCAGGTCCCCTGCATTGCAGGCAGACGCTTTACCCTCTGAGCCACCAGGGAAGCCCGAACAGCAGATTAGAGACCATCAAAACCTGGATCAGTGAACTAGAAAAGCAGCACAGGAAGATCTCAGAGAAGATAAAGAAAATAAATTAATAAATAAAGGACTAGGGTACAAAGAATGTGGAGGATAGATACAGAAAATCAAATATAGGCATAATGAAAAATATAAAAACATTTCCCTAATGTAAATGAGTGTGATGGCCATCTGGACACATTTAAAATGCTGTGTCCTGAGCCCTGTCTTCAGACATGCTAGTTGAATATGTTGGGGATTGGACTGAGGTCAAGGCTATGGTTTTTCCTGTGGTCATGTATGGATGTGAGAGTTGGACTGAGTGCCGAAGAATTGATGCTTTTGAACTGTGGTGTTGGAGAAGACTCTTGAGAGTCCCTTGGACTGCAAGGAGATCCAACCAGTCCATTCTGAAGGAGATCAGCCTTGGGATATCTTTGGAAGGAATGATGCTAAAGCTGAAACTCCAGTACTTTGGCCACCTCATGCGAAGAGTTGACTTATTGGAAAAGACTCTGATGCTGGAGGGGATTGGGGGCAGGAGGAGAAGGGGATGACAGGGGATGTGATGGCTGGATGGCATCACCGACTCGGTGGACGTGAGTCTCAGTGAACTCCGGGAGTTGGTGATGGACAGGGAGGCCTGGCGTGCTGCGATTCATGGGGTCGCAAAGAGTCGGACACGACTGAGTGACTGATCTGATCTGATCTGATATCTGTCTTTCAAAATAAGAACATGGAGTGATTTTAATGATATAAAAATTCAGGGAAACACTGCCACAAATAATGTATACATATGTATTAACCTATGTATATCATTTATATATGTAAATATATATGATATTATTTCCAGAGGTTTTAAAAAGACGGTCTTCATATTAAAGGGGTCATAAAATACCAAGCAAAATTAATGACGAGACATAGTCTAGTAAATTGAATTTCAAACATAAAAGGGAAAGTCTTCAAATATCCAGTCAAAAAATCTTATACAAGGCAAAAATATCAGTTTTGTCATATTTCTTTTCTGACACTAAACACTAGAAGAGGAAGAAGAAATGTCAGCAATTGTGGCAAAAAAGCTTTACTCCCTGGAAAGCCACTCTTCACTGCAGTAGCAGACAAACAATGGCTCAAGAAGTATTTTAACTGCTCACCTCTTCTGAAGTTATTGCACATAGGGGAACATTAATTATAAATTAGAAATGGGAAAAATGTAAGCCTAAAATTGTTAACATAGCTTAAAAAGCCAAACATAAAATGTACTGAATTAGAATATAAGTAATATCCAAAAAGAAAATAATAATAATGAAAATCTAGAATTTTTCACTTAGTTTATTTTTTTAAACATTTTAAATAATTTCCAACTCTCAGAAGAGTTGCCTGAATAGCATCACGAATTCTGGAATACCCTTCTCCCAAATTCAAGTTTTGCGATTGTTCTAACAATGTTCTTATAGCAAAAGGTTCCATTCAGGACCACAGATTGTATTCAGTTGTGACATCTCTCTAGCTTCCTTCAGTCTAGAAGAAATCCTAGTCTACCTTATTTTCATGACTTTGATATTTTTGAAGGTAAACTATTTTGTATAAGCTTTCCAAATTTCTGTTTGATATTTCCTCTTGATTATAAGCATGTTATGATTTTATTTGCTGAAATAATAGAGAAATGATGCTGTATTCTTCTCATTATTTTTTTTTTCTTTTAAGGACAGATTATTTCAACAAAATCTTGGAGATGGGAAGAAAGGAGGTAAAAATATACTAACCTTTCACTTTACATGTGGTTGTCAATAAACATGGCTTACTTTTTACCTTGATAGACAGTACATGTTAAAATGTAATTAAAATTTGAAGGTGATATGGGTTAGCTGGATGCACAGCACCTGAAATGAAGACTACATTTCCCATGTCTCTGGGCAAGTAGGTGTGGCCATGGCACCAGGAATGAATGGGAGGAAATCCCAGAAGAGAAAGAGACACAAGGATGAGCCTCCAAATTTGTGGACTAATTTCTCAAATTCTTGCTGAGCTCCAGAACTGCACATGTTTGGAAGATGCCAGCATGCCCCAGGGGAAAAACAGCAGTTGGAAGGCTGAAAAAAACAAAAACAAGCAGTTCAGAAATTTTCACAGCTACCCTGATGCTGGAGAGATAGAGTTTGAAGTTTGATTCCCATCAGTTTAATGGTGTTTGGGAAACATCCCAGGTTTTCCATGGAATCCAGAAAGCAATGTTTAGGAATGAGACCCATGTCTCAGGAGTAAGGGCAGAAATCGAATGGACCTGCTTTATTTAGCAAAGCCTGATCAATTTAATTGTTTTCAGCGGGGGAAAAAAGCCTCAATACTCTTCAGAGGAAGATAACAGTTTTTTACTGGAAGCCAAGTGCACAAATAAATCAGTAGGAGGGAACAGCTCAGAAATAAACCCAAATAAGCATAATGTATTAGGTAATACTAGGTTTGATTGCGTTTAACTGGAAAAAGAAACAAAACAAATTAAAACTCCTCAAGATAATTGCTGCTTAAAAGTTCCGCAGTTTACCACCTATCAGTCTTTGTTGTTGTTGTCCAGTCACCCAGTCATGTCCAACTCTTTGCAACCCCATGGACTGTAGCACGCCAGGACTCTCTGTTCCCCACCGTCTCAAGTTCATGTCCATTGCATAGGTGATGTCATCCAGCCATCTCATCCTCTAACACCTTAATCTCCTTCTGTCCTCAGTCTTTCCCAGCATCAGGGACTTTCCTGATGAGTCAGCTGTTCTCATCAGATGAACAAAATATTGAAGTTTCAACTTCAGCATCAGTCCTTCCATTGAGTGTTCAGGGTTGATTTCCCTTAAGATTGAATGATTTAATCTCCTTGCTGTCCAAGGGACTCTCAAAGCTATTCTCCAGCACCATAGTTCAAAGGCATCAATTCTTCAGCGCTCTGCCTTCTTTATGGTCCAGCTGTCACAACTGTACACGACCACTGGGAACCATAGCTTTGACTAGATGGACCTTTGTCGGCAGAGTAATGCCTCTGCTTTTCAGCACACTGCCTAGGTTTGTCAGCGTTCCTGCCAAGAAGCAAACATCTTCTGATTTCATACAATAAAAAAAATCTCTAGGCCTATGATAAAACAGAAATTGTAATTCATAGTCAAGAGGAAAATATGGTTAACAGAAACAGAACAACAGATCACCCAGACGATAAAATTAGCATGATTAAACTGTTAGAAAATCTACATGAAAAATATGGAAGTAATGAGAAGGAATTAAGAAATTTCAGGAAAAAGAACCAAATGGAAATCCTAGAACTAAAAAATTACAATCTCTGAATAAAAATTTAATAGTATGATATTAATAGATTGTATACAAACCACTGTTTGGCAAAAAAAAAATTATATGATATTATAAAGCTCAACATTCAGAAAATGAAGATCATGGCATCTGGTCCCACCACTTCATGGGAAATAGATGGGGAAACAGTGGAAACAGTGTCAGACTTTATTTTTCTGGGCTCCAAAATCACTGCAGACGGTGACTGCAGCCATGAAATTAAAAGATGCTTACTCCTTGGAAGGAAAGTTATGACCAACCTAGATAGCATATTCAAAAGCAGAGACATCACTTTGCCAAAAAAGGTTCGTCTAGTCAAGGCTATGGTTTTTCCTGTGGTCATGTATGCATGTGAGAGTTGGACTGTGAAGAAGGCTGAGTGCCAAAGAATTGATGCTTTTGAACTGTGGTGTTGAAGAAGACTCTTGAGAGTCCCTTGGACTTCAAGGAGATCCAACCAGTCCATTCTGAAGGAGATCAGCCCTAGGATTTCTTTGGAAGGAATGATGCTAAAGCTGAAACTCCAGTACTTTGGCCACCTCATGCAAAGAGTTGACTCATTGGAAAAGACTCTGATGGAGGGATTGGGGGCAGGAGGAGAAGGGGACAACAGAGGATGAGATGGCTGGATGGCATCACTGACTTGATGGACGTGAGTCTCAGTGAACTCCGGGAGTTGGTGATGGACAGGGAGGCCTGGTGTGCTGCAATTCATGGGGTCGCAAAGAGTCGGACATGACTGAGCGACTGATCTGATCTGATCTGATACATGTTTCATTGTCATTCTCCCTAATCATCCCACCCTCTCTCTCTCCCACAGAGTCCAAAAGACTGTAGATTTCTACCTGACACCTTGTATCAGGTAAAAATATGTAAAGGAAAAAATATGTAATGTTTGTATAAAATTATAAAATATTATTATAAAATATTTAAAGTAAATCATGGAAGATTACACAAAATGTAGGTAATATTTATATTATTTCAAGGTGGGGAAGGCTATTCTCAACATGGCACTAAACATACAAGCAAGTCTTTAAAAAGTGAAAGATTTCATGGATAAAAATGTTTTTATTATAAAATTAATAACCCCTCAAGTGTAAATACAAAGTATAGAAAAAGGAAACGTATTGGTAGCATATATATGTTACTGGTTTTATTGGACTGACCAAAAATTTCGTTCAGGCTTTTGAAAAAACTTGAACAAACTTTTTGGCCAACCCAATATTATAAAAGTATCAATTAAAAAGTCACATTTCAAACAGAAAAGGAGGCAAAAAGCAGGGGAAAACTTGGTAAATGAAGAAGTATAAATGGATAAGTATAAATGGATTAGAAGCATGTGGGAAATGTCCCATCTCAACAATAGTGAAAGATGCCGCTGAAAACACAGGAGTTGCCATTACATAACTGTCAGGTTAGCAAGTTTATAATGTTTACAAGGTTGGTTGACAGCAGTGTGGAGACCGGGCAAACACACATTGTGTTGAAATGTAGGATAGTACAACCTTTCTAGAAGTCATTTGTGAAGCTGCACATGAATATCACTATAACTACAGCATTCTTAGACTTAATATTTTATCAATAATTCTAAAAATTTATGCAAAGGAAAGAAATATGTCAAGATAGATATTCAATGATATACAAATGTGCATATTTATAGTACAAAAAGAAAAACACTAGTCCATTAACATTTAAAGTGGTTATTGTTAAGTATATACTTATTGCCATGTTGCTACTTGTTTTTGTAGTTCTTTTCTGTCCTTTTCTTCTTTTTGTTTCTTTCCTTGTGGTTTGATGATTTTTTCTAGTTTGATTGCATTTCTTTCTCTCTAGTTTTTGTGTATCTATTTGTATTTGCAGTTTTTGATTTGTGGTTAGCATGGGCTTCATATGTGCTATCTAACTGTGTCTACTTTTATTTTTTTATTTTTTTTCTAATTTTTTTATTTTATTTTATTTTTAAACTTTACAATATTGTATTGGTTTTGCCATTTATCAAAATGAATCCGCCACAGGTATACATGTGTTCCCCATCCTGAACCCTCCTCCCTCCTCCCTCCCCATACCATGCCTCTGGGTCGTCCCAGTGCACCAGCCCCAAGCATCCAGTATTGTGCATCGAACCTGGACTGGTGACTCGTTTCATATATGATAGTATACGTGTTTCAATGCCATTCTCCCAAATCATCCCACCCTCTCCCTCTCCCACAGAGTCCAAAAGACTGTTCTATACATCAGTGTCTCTTTTGCTGTCTCATATTCAGGATTATTGTTACCATCTTTCTAAATTCTATATATATGCGTTAGTATACTGTATTGGTGTTTTTCTTTCTGGCTTACTTCACTTCATGCAAATGAAGCAACTGACAAACAACTAATCTCAAAAATATACAAACAACTCCTACAGCTCAATTCCAGAAAAATAAATGACCCAATCAAAAAGTGGGCCAAAGAACTAAATAGACATTTCTCCAAAGAAGACATATAGATGGCTAACAAACACATGAAAAGATGCTCAATATCACTCATTATCAGAGAAATGCAAATCAAAACCACTATGAGGTACCATTTCACGCCAGTCAGAATGGCTGCGATCCAAAAGTCTACAAGCAATAAATGCTGGAGAGGATGTGGAGAAAAGGGAACCCTCTAACATTGTTGGTGGGAATGCAAACTAGTACAGCCACTATGGAGAACAGTGTGGAGATTCCTTAAAAAACTGGCAATAGAACTGCCTTATAATCCAGCAATCCCACTGCTGGGCATACACACTGAGGAAACCAGAATTGAAAGAGACACGTGTATCCCAATGTTCATCACAGCACTGTTTATAATAGCCAGGACATGGAAGCAACCTAGATGTCCATCAGCAGATGAATGGATAAGAAAGCTTGTATGGTACATATACAAAATGGAGTACTGAATGAGATGAGAGTTGCTCAGTCATGTCCGACTCTTTGCGACCCCATGGACTACAGAGTCCATGGAATTCTCCAGGCCAGAATACTGGAGTGGGTAGCCTTTCCCTTCTCCAGGGGATCTTCCCAACCCATGCTTTGAACCCAGGTCTCCCTCATTGCAGGTGGATTCTTTACCAGCTGAGCCACAAGGGAAGCCCAAATGGAGTATTACTCAGCCATTAAAAACAATACATTTGAATCAGTTCTAATGAGATGGATGAAACTGGAGCCTATTATACAGAGTCAAGTCAGCCAGAATGTCTACTCCTTTTAAACTGTCATTTAACATAACATGGAAACTTACAATACCATTTGTAAAACAGATAGCCAATGGGTATTTGCTGTGTGACTCAGGGAACTCAAGCAGGGGCTCTGTGTTAATCTAGAAGGGTGGGATTGGAGGGAGATGGGAAGGATGTTCGGGAGGGAGGGGACATGGGTGTACCTATGGCTAATTCTTGTTGATGTATGACAGAAAATCACAAAATTCTGTAAAGCAATTATCCTTCAATGAAAAAAGTAAAAAAATAAATAAAATGAATTAAAAAAAGAAGAAAAAGCATATTATAAAGATCATTTTTTACTCTCCTTTCACATATTTTTGTATCTTAATGTTATATTTTATATATTCATGCTTATCCCTTCACTATATTGTAGTTATACAATTGTAGCTGATTTTACAGTTTTTGTTTTTTAACCTTGTCATGGCTTATTTAAATGAATGATCCACAGCCTTTACTATACATTTGCTTTTCCTAGTGGATTTTTCCTCTCCTATAACTTCTTCCTTTTTGTAGTAACCTTTTGTTTTCTATCTCAAGAAGACCCTTTAATGTTTCTTTCAGGATAGGTTTAGTATTGATGAATTATTTTGGCTTCCGCTTGTCTGAGAATTTCCTTCTCTCTCCTCCTATTTTAAATGATAATTATGCTGGGTAAGGTATCCTAGTTTGTAGTCTTTCTCTTTCAGGTGTGAATGTATTAGGCTGCTGCCTTCTGACCTGCAACATTTCTGCAGAAAAGTCTTAGTATTATGGTCGTGGGTTCCCTTGTAACTGACTCTTGTTTTTAATTTTTTTTTTCTCTTTCTGCCTTTAACATTCTCTCTTTATTTTTCAATTTTGCCACTTTAATTATGAAAAGGCTTGGTGTGGATCTGTTTGGGTTCATCCTGTTTGGAATCATCTGTGCTTCCTGTACCTGGATATCAGTTTCCTTCTTCAGGTTCAGAGGGTTTCAGCCATAATTTCATCAAATGCTCTTTGGTCCCTTTTATGTTCTTTGGGGATCTTATAATCCAAATGTTGGTATGACTAATGTTGTCTCAGAGGTCCCTGAAACTGCTTTCAATTCTGAAAATTTTTCTTTCTTCTGTTCTGATTGGGTGATTTCCATTATTCTGTCTTCCAGGTCATGTATGTGTTCTGTGCCACCTAGGCTACAGTTAATGAGACTGATCCTTGCCAAGTTGTGCTTCATTGACACAATGAATAAAACCATTAGTGATTATAACATAGATACATGCTTCTTGCTATGATATCTCTCATATGTTAAGTGAGGAAAATCAGGTTTCAAAGCAAAATGCATAGTATGATCATATTGTGTTAATAATTAACATTACACACATTCATACAGATGAGTACAGAAATAAGTCTCAGGTTTGCTAGATATACAATAAAAAAAAACTTTTGTGATTTGAACACCCACAGATTACCATGTTTAATATTTTGAACCTTATTATTTAATGACTGAGTGACTTTTTCACTTTTACTTTTCAGGTTTGCTAAGCAAAATAGAATTTAAAGATGGTTTCTGTAGACTTTTTAGGCGCTTCTTAGGTTCTGGCTATATGCCTTGTTGTGAGCATATTGAGTAAAATAACCTTTAGAAAAATGAAGGTTACTGCCACATAGCAATTAGCATCACATTTGAGGGGCACTTTGGGTTGAATAGGTTTCAGTGGGTTGGTGTGCTTATTGCATATAATGCTGTCGGTAGGGGAAAATGCGTCAGGGTTCCAATAACATTCTCAGGGATAAAAAGCATTGCAGGACAAGAACTTCTCAATCTGTTCTAGTCACTCTGTCCCTTTGGCAACCATTTGCTCTTTGGGCCATTATGAGTCCCTGAATAAACAAGAGACAATCTGTGTTCATACTTTGAGTGGCAAGTTTAATTCAGACAATCTGAAAATTTAAGAAAAAGATCCCATCCACTCTCTCTGAGCTTTCTTTTCTGCTCAAGTCAGCTAAAATTCTTCCAACTTTCCACAGCCACAGTGGGGCTCAAACTTGTGTACACAGAGCTCTTTTGGCACAATTCAGTGCCAGCATCCCATGGAACTCAGTCCTAAGCTGTCAAGAGCTCCTTTTAGAATCACATCTTTGGTTTCCTGGGTGATGGAGGCAACTGCACTCATGTGAGAACAATACACAACTTTGTTACCAGGAGTGTGAGCTGCTTGAGTTCTGTACAGGAAGGAAGAAAATCAGAACCTGCACTGCATTTAGATTAAGCTTTGTGGAAAAAATGTGGGGAATTAAACTTGGAATATGGCATTTTGCACTGAAATATTAAAACAAATGTCCATAGGAACAATATAGTTAAAGCACAGTGAGTGAATAAACCTCTTTCTTCTCTCCCCAGTTTGGAAAACTACAGGCCCCTTTTAGCTATTGGTGTTGATTTTTTTAAAACTGTTATTACAAGTCATTCTTACTTTGCACTGCTGTGCAAGAATATTAAATGGCTGTGCAAGCTGACACCACGCATGGAAATCTTAATCACAGCTGAGAAAACATGATTGCTCTATGTGACTATTAGAAATTGTCATTAGAAAACTTATGATTGTTCTATGTGACTATTAGAAATTGTCATTAAAATTTGTTACTTTTGGTCTTAAGTGCAGAAGGAGCTGTTTTTAAAGACTAAAACTAATATTTGCTTAATATATTGCTATTTAAAATGTTAGAAACTGTTTCTTTATTTATATATAAAAAAAAAACTTTTCAAGGGTAGCTTAAACAGTGATGCCGTTACTCTTGTTGCACACCTGCCCTGGCCAATTATCACATTCCTTTTTAGGTCTGGATCAACTTCCCATTTGTATTCTTTCAATGCTGTGAAATATCTCCAAGGATTCTTTTGGTAAGACATTTTGCCAGCATCACTTCCTCTGAGACATCATCCTTCTTTGCCTCACCACCATTTCCTCCTGTCTATCAATAGCCTCACCTCCACCAGGCTTTCTGGCTGCAGGTCTGGAGCCTCCTCAGTGGTAGCTGTGCCAACATCCCCACAGTCAGTGAGACGCCATGTGAGTTCCAGTCAAATATCTCTCCCCACGTAATCACTTCTGGTTTCTTTCCTGCTCCTCCATTTGTGCTGATCAGTTCCCTCTTTGAGGATCCATTTTTGGAAGAAGTCACATGAAAGGAGCTGGATGTCTTATGGATTCACCTGGAGACACCACTGCAGGAACAAAAGGGATGGCATGATGTTACTGCAACTACCGTGATGCGTGTATGCATGCATGTATGCTCAGTCATGTCCAACTCTCTATGATTCTATGGACTGTAGCCCACCACACTCCTCTGTCCATGGGATTTCCAAGGCAAGAATGCTGGAGCAGGTTGCCATTTCCTTCTCCAACCCTGATGCATATATAGCCCAAAATATCATGTCATCTATAGGCTCATTCACCTCATTAACAGCAGTAAAGTCAATAATTTTCATAATTTGAGAACCATTTACATGAAAACTCCTCTACTAATGAGAAATTTTAGTAGTAGAACCTACTACTAATAACCTAGAATGGGAGACGAGGAGGCAACACAAGCATGTGCTTTCCTACTTGTGAACTGAATGGGCTCTACAATGGCAGGCTTTGAAAGAAGCGACATGACTGGTCATGATCATGAAGCACACCTGTGGTCTCTTATTTACTAGGTGATTTGTGGATGGCAGCTGGCAGCCAAGTGAGTGCTTCATGCATTTGCTCACAGTGATGACAACAAGGTAACTGGAACTTGAACTGTGTGGTTGGGGTCTGCTGCTTTTTAAACGAAACTGTGGTGACTAAAGTTCTTACAAAGTGAGAATGGCAAGTCCTGGATCAGAGTTACATCCTCAAAACTTAGGTGAGAGAAGACACAGCTCTGTGTGGAAAACTAGAGCCACTTCTGTATTTCTAGGGATAGGACTCTCTGAACTGTCGAATCTAAAGTTGTGAATTCACTAACAAATCACTTTGGTAATCCTAAAGACTCAGTTGTGTGAAAGAGCTGTCACATATGTGAAACTTTTGAAATGTGATGATGGAGAAGACTCTTGAGAGTCCCTTGGACTGCAAGGAGAACCAACTAATCTATCCTAAAGGAAATCAGTCCTGAATATTCTTTGGAAAGACTACTGCTGAAGCTGAAGCTCCAATACTTTGGCCGCCTGATGTGAAGAGCTGACTCATTGGAAAAGATCCTGATGCTGGGAAAGACTGAAGGCAGTAGGAGAAACAGATGACAGAGGATGAGATGGTTGGATGGCATCACCAACTCGATGAACATGAGTTTGTGCAACCTCTGGAAGATGGTGATGGACAGGGAAGCCTGGTGTGCTGCAGCCCATGGGGTTGCAAAGAGTCAGACACAACTGAGTGACTAAACAACAGAAATCATGGAGTACAGCTGATATGAACCAAAACTGACACAGAGTGAGCCTGTTGGCAGAACTGTGGGCTTCCAATGTGGTGCTAGTGGTAAAGAGCCTGCATGCCAATGAAGGAGACATAAGAGAAGTGGATTTGGTCTCTGAGTTGGGAAGATCCCCAGGAGGAGGGCACCGTAATGCACTCCAGGGGAGCCTAGCAGGCTACAGTCCATAGGTCACAGAGTCAGACACAACTGAAGTGACTTAGTAAGTGTTGGCAGAAGTGTAGAAAGGGAAAAGAGTTGCTCATCTCTGTGTAATCAGAAGGAAATGAGGAAAATTGGAAAAAATGTGGAGTGGTTCTGAACATCATAAGTAAACTGGTTGTTGTACAGTAGCTCAGTTGTGTCCAACTCTTTGCAATCCAATGGCAGCACAACGAGCTTCCCTGTCTTTCACCATCTCCTGGAGCTTGCTCAAACTCATGTCCATTGAGTCAGTGACACCATTCAACCCCCTCATCCTCTTTCGTCCACTTCTTCTCCTGCCTTCAATCTTTCCCAGCATAAGCGCCTTTTCTAATGAGTCGGTTGATTGTATCAGGTGGCCAAAGTATTGGAGCTTCAGCTTCAGCATCAGATCTAATAAATATTCAGGAATGATTTTTTTTTTATGATTAACTGGTTTGATCTCCTTGCAGTCCAATGGACTCTCAGGAGTCTTCATCAACACCACAGTTCAAAAGCATCAGTTTGTCTGCACTCAGCTTCATTTTTGGTCCAATTCTCACATCCATACATGACTACTGGAAAAACCATAGTTTTGACTAGATGGCTTTTCATTGGCAAAGTAAAGTCTCTGCTTTTTAATATGCTAAGTTAGTCATACCTTTCCTTCCAAGGCACAAGCGTCTTTTAATTTCATGGCTGCAGTCACAATCTAAAGTGATTTTGGAGCCCAAGAAAATAAAGTCTGTCACTGTTTTCATTGTTTTCCCATCTATTTGCCAGGAAGTTATGGGACCAGCTGCAGTGATCTTCATTTTTTGAATGATGAGATTAAAGCCAGCTTTTTCACTCTCCTTTTTCACCTTCATCAAGAGGCTCTTTATTTCTTCTTTGTTTTTTGCCATTAGGGTAGTGTCATCTGCATATCTGAGGTTATTGGTATTTCTCCTGGAATCTTGATGACAGCTTCTGCTTCATCCAGCCTGGCATTTTGCATAATGTACTCTGAATATCAGTTAAATAAACAGATGACAATATACAGCCTTGACGTACTCCTTTCCCAATATAGGACCAGTCCATTATTCCAAATCCAGTTCTAACTGTATCTTCCTGAAATTCATACAGGTTTCTCAAGAGACAGATAAGATGGGCTGGTATTCTCATCTCTTTAAGAATGTTCCACAGCTTGTTGTGATCCACATAGTCAAAAGTTTTGGATGTAGTCAATAAAGCAGAAGTAGCTGTTTTTTTCTGGAATTCTCTTGCTTATTCTATGATCCAATGGATGTTTGCAGTTTGATCTCTGGTTCCTCTGCATTTTCTAAATCCAGCTTGAACATCTGGAAGTTCACAGTTCACTGTTGAAGCCTGGCTTGGAGAATTTTGAACATTACTTTGCTAGTGTGTGAAATGAGTGGAATTGTGCAATAGTTTGAACATTCATTGGTATTGCCCTTCTTTGAAATTGCCACTGATGAGCTTTCCATATTTGCTGGCATATTGAATACAGCACTATAACAGCATCAACTTTTAGGATTTTAAATAGCTCAGCTGGAATTCTATCACCTCCACTACCTCTGTTTGTAGCGATGCTTCCTAAAGCACACTTGACGTCACATTCCAAGATGTCTGGCTCTAGGTGAGTGATCACATCATCGTGATTATCTGGGTCATGAAGATCTTTTATGTACAGTTCTTCTGTGTATTCTTGCCACCTCTTCTTAGTATCTTCTGCTTCTGTTAGGTCCATACCATTTCTGTCCTTTATTGTGCCCATCTTTGCTCTTATTTCAACAAGACAGGAGTTTCCCACAGGGCCCCCTGGTATTGAAGGAAGTGGATTACACTAACATTTTCTTCTTGTCTTTTCCTTTGTAGTACAGTGAATGCTTTTTCTGGGGTCTTTATATTATACCAAAATAGAACATTAAAAAAAAATTAAATGGCTAACATACTATCTGAATAATTAAAATAAAATTTGAAAGAAGAATAATTTCTAATAAATAAGGCAAATATTGTGTAGTGAACAAGAAGACTTTTTTTTTTTTAAATTAATGACTGAATGATTTATTGATTTGAGTTTAGGAAATGGTTGTAACTTCAGTGATTAAACTTTTTTTTTTTTTTATGCTGCTGTTTATTAAAACTGTTTACCATAAACTATTTCCTGAATATTGCTATCATGGAGGTATTTGGGAATTTTAATATTATTTCTCCTAATGTTTGACATTTCATAGAAAGAGGAATCATAATTTCTATTTACTGCTATTTCATTGAAATGCTTTTTTTTTTCAAGTAAGCTGTTTTTTTTTTTTTTTCTTCCATGTGCGCTTGAGAAAAAGGTGAAATTCATTGTTTTGGGATGAAATGTCCTATAGCTATCAATTAGGTCTAACTGGTCTATTGTATCGTTTAAAGTTTCTGTTTCCTTGTTAATTTTCTGTTTAGTTGATCTATCCATAGGTGTGAGTGGGGTATTAAAGTCTCCCACTTTTATTGTGTTATTGTTAATTTCTCCTTTCATACTTGTTAGCATTTGTCTTACATACTGCAGTGCTCCCATGTTGGGTGCATATATATTTATAATTGTTATATCTTCTTCTTGGATTGATCCTTTGATCATTATGTAGTGACCTTCTTTGTCTCTTTTCACAGCCTTTGTTTTAAAGTCTAATTTATCTGATACGAGTATTGTGACTCCTGCTTTCTTTTGGTCCCTATTTGCATGGAAAATCTTTTTCCAGCCCTTCACTTTCAGTCTGTATGTGTCCCCTGTTTTGAGGTGGGTCTCTTGTAGACAACATTTGTAGGGGTCTTGTTTTTGTATCCATTCAGCCAGTCTTTGTCTTTTGGTTGGGGCATTCAACCCATTTACGTTTAAGGTAATTACTGATAAGTATGATCCCGTTGCCATTTACTTTATTGTTTTGGGTTCGAGTTTATACACCGTTTTTGTGTTTCCTGTCTAGAGAATATCCTTTAGTATTTGTTGGAGAGCTGGTTTGGTGGTGCAGAATTCTCTCAGCTTTTGCTTGTCTGAGAAGCTTTTGATTTCTCCTTCATACTTGAATGAAATCCTTGCTGGGTACAATAATCTGGGCTGTAGGTTATTTTCTTTCATCATTTTAAGTATGTCTTGCCATTCCCTCCTGGCTTGAAGAGTTTCTATTGAAAGATCAGCTGTTATCCTTATGGGAATTCCCTTGTGTGTTATTTGTTGTTTTTCCCTTGCTGCTTTTAATATTTGTTCTTTGTGTTTGATCTTTGTTAATTTGATTAATATGTGTCTTGGGGTGTTTCTCCTTGGGTTTATCCTGTTTGGGACTCTCTGGGTTTCTTGGACTTGGGTGATTATTTCCTTCCCCATTTTAGGGAAGTTTTCAACTATTACCTCCTCAAGTATTTTCTCATGGTCTTTCTTTTTGTCTTCTTCTTCTGGAACCCCTATGATTTGAATGTTGTAGCGTTTAATATTGTCCTGGAGGTCTCTGAGATTGTCCTCATTTCTTTTAATTCGTTTTTCTTTTATCCTCTCTGATTCAAACAAGAAGACTTTTTAAAAATGACTTGTGGTCATTAAGTCAATTAGCAAAAACATTTAAAACTTATTTTAGAATAGGAAAGAATTTGTCAAAATAGCTTTCAGGAAAGTAATGAGTATACTCAAGAATATTTAACACTCAAGATACCAGATCCTGATTTTGATGCATTTTGTGAATCAGTTTTGGAGATGATAAAATGCAAGAATTCCATGAAGCATACAATTATTTGCAGCTTCATGAAAGGCAGGCAAAATAAAGTACAGAAATAGTATGGACTTAACAGAAGTAGAAGATATTAAGAAGAGGTGGCGGGAATACACAGAGAGCTATAAAAAGAAGATCTTAATGACCCAGATAACCATGATGGTGTGATCACTCACCCACAGCCAGATATTGTGGAATGTGAAGTCAAGTGGGCCTTAGGAAGCATCACTATGAACAAAGTTAGTTGGGGTGATGGAATTTCAGCTGAGCTATTTCAAATCTACTAATGCTACTAAAGTGCTGTGCTCAATATGCCAGCAAATATGGAAAACTCAACAGTGGCCACAGGACTGGAAAAGGTCAGTTTTCATTCTAGTTCCAAAGAAAGGCAATGCCAAAGAATTTTCAAACTACCACACAATTGCACTCATCTCACATGACAGCAAAGTAATGCTCAAAACTCTCCAAGCTAGGCTTCAACAGTACATGAACTGAGAACTTCTAGATGTTCAAGCTGGATTTAGAAAAGACAGAGGAAACTTTATTTTCTTGGGTTTCAAAATCACTGAAGATGGTGACTGCAGCCATGAAATTAAAAGGCACTGACTATAGTTCAGAAGGTAAAGAATCTGCCTGCAATGAAGAAGACCCGAGTTCAATCCCTGGGTCAGAAAGAGCCTCTGGAGAAGGGAATGGCAATCCACTCCAATATTCTTGCCTAAAGAACCCCATGGACAGAGGAGCCTGGTGGGCCACAGTCCATGGGGTCGCAAAGAGTTGGACACGACTGAGTGACTAACACTACTACTGTGCCTTGGAAGAAAAGCTTTGACAAAACTAGACAGCATAATAAAAAGCAGAGACATTACTTTGCCAACAAAGGTCCATCTAGTCAAAGCTATGGTTTTTCGAGTAGTCATGTATGGATGTGAGAGTTGGACTGTAAAGAAAGTTGAGTCCTGAAAAATTGATGCTTCTGTGTTGAAGAAGACTCTTGAGAGTCCCTTGGACTGCAAGGAGATCAATCCAGTCAAACCTAAAGGAAATCATTGAATATTCATTGGAAGGACTGATGCTGAAGCTGCAGCTCCAATACTTTGGCCACCTGACTCATTGGAAAAGACACTTATGCTGGCAAAGGTTGAAGGCAGGAGGAGAGGGGATGACAGAGGATGAGATGGTTGGATGACATCACTGACTTGATGGACATGAGTTTGAGTAAGCTCCTGAAGTTGGTGATGGACAGGGAAGCCTGGCGTGCTGCAGTCTATGGGGTTGCAGAGAGTCAGACACGACTGAGTGACTGCACTGAACTGAAAGAAAGGTAAACACATGAAGTTAACATTAGGTGAGATGATTATAGAAAAATGGTGCTAGTGGTAAAGAACCTGCCTACCAATGCATGAGACATAAGCCACGTGGGTTCCATCTGTGGGTCGGGAAGATCCCCTGGAGGAAGGCATGGCAACCCATTCCAGTACTCTTGCCTGGAGGGCTACAGCCCATAGCATCACAAAGAGTCGGATATGGCTGAGTGACCAAAGAAGCTCGAATTGTACATGTAGGAGCAATAAGTAAAATACTGTGAGAACAGGTAAGAATAAATTCGGTTTCATCTTCAGCTTTGGTTCTCTCCCAAAGATATTGCATTAGAAAATACACACAATGTGCCTCTGCATCTGAGGTTTTCTGGAATAATTGATAGAGTGTCTTGTGAATTGGATTTATTTCCCAAAATGGGTTTAGCGGGCTTGGAGAAAGGGCAGCTGGGAATACTGCAATCTGGCTGACAAACCAAACCCTTATGATGGATGTGAGTGGGTCCAGCTGGAGGGAGGAAGGAGGTGGTGGAGTGCCTTCCCAGTCACTATTAGATATGATCATAATTAGCATTTTTATTAAGGAATCTGAATGAGGAGTCAAATTAATGGAAAGGCTGAAAAATGAAGTAGGAGCATAGTTTATAGCAGTGGGGAATGTCATAAAATACAGGTAGGGGAAACTAAAATATCATGAGAAAAAGAAAAGAAAAAAAACAAATAGAAATCTAGTTCTGTAAGATGAGTCATTTCCATAGAGAGTTTCATCTGAAGCTTAATTATAAAGTGCTCTGAAAATGCATAATAATAACTAAAGTTACCTGCATAGACAATAAACTTGAGCATACATTGCGGTCAGGGTTTTGTCATCTGCAGTGAATTAATTATTCTGCCCGCCTACACCCGTATCTCATCTGTGCTGAGGAAAGGCTGGGATGAAATGCCTGGATTGGAGCCTCTGTAGCCAGAACTTCATATGTATTGTCACACACACACACATCCAAATGGGATTTGACAACAAATCTCATAAATATCCCCATTGATTATGAGCTAACACTGGACTCCTTTTATTAATGTAATCACAGATGTAGCAAATAATCATAGCGTCGCACAGAGTCGCACACGACTGAAGTGACTTACAGTGAGTGAGTGAGTGAAGGCAAATAGAGGGTCTGTCCTGAGCACGGCCCTGGGTTGGGCCCTGAAGGAGAAGTCCTTTATTAGAGGGGTGACAGCAGACAAGCCCCTGAGGAATAGCTCCATGCCTTCCTCCTCTGTGTACCTCTGACAGTCTTTTTGTTTCCCCCTCATACATCTGGATATCCAAAGAAAACATGATGCTGGCTTTTTTTAATATCCAAACTCCCTTTTGCGATACAGTTTCAATTCTCTGATTGAGAACCTTCAATGACAAAGGGATTTCAGTGTCTACACTTTAAGACCGTAGATCTATCTTTCTAAAAGAGTGTTTTCTGAAGCTCTTGGTTGTCCAGGCATGAGCCAGCTTGTAGTAGCTCTTATTTAATACCAAATACAAATTCCAAACATTTTTCTAACATTTAACATTTATACAGTTGCTCTTGTGTTCATTTTGATAGTGGAATGGGCAGACAATGTTTTTAATTGAGCAGCAAATCTAATGTAGCCAGTGGAAACCAAATTGGAACTCATAAATTCACTTGAGAAGGCTTCCTAGGTTACAGCCCCCCTAGGGAAAAAGAGAAGCATTATCAGCAAGCTGAATTAAGGGTGAATGTTTTTCTGGTCTTTAAGGAAAATTGTTTCTTCAAATTTTATTTCATTTTTTGCCTTTCTGCTCTCAAGTCAGTCGAAATCGCAGTTACAAGAACGATTCTGACAACTTTGCCCCAACGGCCAAGGCATTCAAAGCCACTCAAATCCATTCTGCCCTACTGTAACACTTGTTCTATTTTTTAACCTCAGACTAAAGTCCACTCAGCCTGACAGATTCTTTTGTTTATCATTGTTGCCTCTAAACACACCATGCCGTTCTTTCTCTTGAATAAAATCATTTTGTGAGTGAAAATGGTATGAAAGTAAACGTCTAACTCTCTAAAATCTTTACCTTTACATCTCTACTGGAAATAAAAAAACAGAATGAAAGCAATGAAGTAAAACAAAATAAAATCCCAAGGTAACCAATACAAACAACCAATGGCAACAATAGAGAAAACAATAGCAAAACATCAGGAATTTTACACTAAGAGTGCATTCAAATCAAGGGGGGAAATTAACACAAACCACAAAACTAAAATCTTTTATTGCTTATTTATGAATGCCTTTTTTTGTGTAATTACAACAAGCAGTTATTCTGCTAGTTAAGCCATATAGATATTATACAAAGAAACAGATTATTTTATCAATCCTTATAACCTCACAAGAGTACAGTATCATTGTTCCTACTTTGCAGACAAGAAAGGAGACACAGAGAAGTTTAGAACTTGCCCAGAAACACAGAGCCTGAAAAGAAGGTGTTGAAGGACCCACAATCAACCAGCTGTTCCCACTCAGCGAGTGCCTTTTATTTCCCATTTTTGGTAACTCCATACTTAAGAACTTAAGAAACATATCTCACTCATTTTTAACGTGAGGCTCAGTGATGCAAAAGACTCAATGGCAGTGCAGAGTGGAACTTCTCACTGCTGGGTGAAGCAAAGTGTTTGCTCTGTTTTCAACTTTTTAGTTCCAATTTAATCTCGTACAGCACAAGATGAGTGTTTATGTTGAGCTGCCCATACTCTGCAGAGCAAGAAAAAGATACAGAAACTTAGTGGGGAGACATGCGAAGAGCTGACTCATTGGAAAAGACCCTGATGCTGAGAAAGATTGAAGGCAGGAGGAGAAGGGGATGACAGAGGATGAGATGGTTGGATGGCATCACTGACTCAATGGACATGAGTTTGACCAAGCTCCGGGTGTTGGTGACAGATAGGGAGGCCTGGTGTGCTACAGTTGATGGGGTTGCAAAGAGTTAGACACGACTGAGCGGCTGAACTGACTGATACGCTAAAATCTGATTGACAGGAAGATTTCTTGCATTCTTTCTGATGGAGGGAAGACGCAAATTGATTATGGACCTTCATGACCACTGTAAGAATCTTTTTTGCCAAATAAAGTAACATAACCCTGGGAATGAGATCTCCCACATTCAGTCTTATCCATTCACAAGGGGAGGGGATACACACAGTGCTTGCACAGACAAGCCGGGATCTTGGGAGGCCAGGTTAGGATTCTGGTTACCACAGAGTAAGAGAAGCTCCTGTGAAGTTTGTTCTGGCTACGTACAATAGAGGGAAAAAAAACCCACTGATTATGACATGTATCTGTTGACAATGTTGAACTTTCCCCAAAAGATCCTGGGAAACAGCTGTGGTCAAGATAGCTTAACCTCCAGCTTTTTGTGTTTGGGAAACTAAGTGAAAAGACTCACTCTTCCCTGTATGACTTCAGTATATAGTTCAGGGATACTGCCTTTGTTTACCTATGATTAGACAGACAAAGACCTTCCAAATTCTCACTCTGCCTCGTAAATGATTGGCTAACCTGCTTTGTCTCTACTAATTGAAGCAAAATGCCCATGAATCTGATTTGATCAAATTTGGTTAGGTTTCTCTCCTTCCCCCAGGCCCTTGAACTTTGGTTCACCATCAGCTGGCAGTGACTGCAGCCATGAAATTAAAACACCCTTGTTCCTTGGAAGGAAAGCTATGACAAACCTAGACAGCATATTAAAAAGCAGAGACATTACTTTGCCGACAAAAGTCCATACAGTCACAGCTATGGTTTTTCCAGTAGTCATGTATGGATAAAGAAGGCTGAGCACTGAAGAACTGATACTTTTGCATTGTGATGCTGGAGAAGACTCTTGAGAGTCCCTTGGATTGCAAGGAGATCAAACCAGTCAATCCTAAAAGGAAATCAACCCTGAATATTCATTGGAAGGACTGTTGCTAAAGCTGAAGCCCCAGTTCTTTGGCCACCTGATGCGAAGAGCCAACTTATTAGAAAAGACCCCGATGCTGGGAAAGATTGTGGGCAGGAGGAGAAGGAAGCAATAGAGGATGAGATGGTTGGATGGCATCACCAACTCACTGGACATGAGTTTGAGAAAACTCTGGGAGATAGTGAAGGACAAGGAAGCCTGGCATACTGCAGTGTATGGGGTTGCAAGGAGTCGGACATGACTTAGAGACTAAACAGTAACAACAGCCTGCATCAGGTCCTCCCCAAGAGTAGGCCCACCCCCAGTAACGCCTCCTCCGACCTACTGTCCTCTCACTGCCGTGTCCAGCCCATCTTGACATCCATCCACTTTCCTGGAGCAGGCCCCCTCTGGTTAGCAGATCTGACAGTGGGGACATCCTCCCTACCACAGTAGCTCTTAGTCTTCTCTCTTGCAATAATCCTTCTGAATAAAGTCTCTCCTTAAATGAAATGCTGGTGTGTGGGGTTATTTTTATTTTAACATACATCTGTGCCTTTCAAAGGAATATTCTACTCAACTAATGCAATTTTTTAAGCCATTGCTCTGAGAGCAGGACAATTAATCCTCCATCTCAGCTGCTGTGCACTGAGACAATGGTCCAAATGGGTCCCACAGAAATCTCCATGGAGTCATAGTCCCTTTCCTTGGAGCAGTTAATTAAAAATCACCCCTCTCAGACTCCAGTGAATTTAATCTTGCCAGCTAAAATTAACACAACTGAAAGTAAGTAAGAATTTCAAGGAAAAAAACTTCAAGGAAAGGTCAGAACAGTTTTAAATGTATGAGATTGCCATAGATGTTGGCAGTGTGGGAAGACTATTTTTACTTAGAGGCTGAGATAAGATAGAAGTTATCCTACCCCTCTTACTCACTTGTGCCCTGGCATCCATAAAATAACAAGACCTCATAGCCTATCCAGAAACTATTAAAACCGCTACACCTTCATTTGGAGCTTTTTAGAGTTCTGATGAGGACAATTTCAAGTTATAACTGGGTTTTAATATTTTTCATAAAGCATAGTAGTTAACCATTATTACTTTAATAATCAAATCTACTATGAGACACAAATAAAAGATGTCAGTTACATTCACAAGGACAAACTTATTCTTTGATGTTAGGTAGGTCCAGGTTTTCAAAACTTGGGTTAAGAAAGCTCTTTGGATTATTGAGGAAATTTGGACCTTCTCTGTCAAAGTTTAAGTATTCGTTTCAAATTTTGAAAGCCTCATTTCTACCCAGGAGAGTTCACTTTTCAGATTAAGAGATTTGAAAAGCAAAATAGAACTCAAAGCTTAAAATGTATGGAGATAGGCAAGTTTTAAAATCTCTCCTGGGCTGAATTCTCAGTAATAAACATTAGATTTTTAGACTTGAATAATGTCATTTGCCATTCAACATCTATCATACAACATAGTTTATAAATGGAAAAGAAAGAAAAACAAACCAATTTAATGCATGTGTGATCTAAGACCTGATATATTTCTCTAACCACTAGCAAAACAGAAAATCTGCTTGATTTAACATCTCTTTTTCTTTGTTAGCTTCCCTCAGGGCTCAGACCATAAAGAGTCTGCCTGCAATGCAGGCACAGATTTGATCCCTGGGTTGAGAAGGTCCATTCTTGCCTGGAAAATCCCATGGGTGGAGAAGCCTGGCAGGTTTCAGTCCATGGGGTCAAAAAGAGTCGGACAGGACTGAGCTACTAACACTAACAGTTTTGTACGTTAGCATAAGCAATGTGGTATAAAGGATATTAAAGGATAAAGGATATTAAAAGACTGACTTAACGAGAATTAAGTGGGCCCATGTCAAGTCCTGTCATCATAATCTCCACCTATTTCTTGTTCACATAGGAAGGCTTTCTTATCTCTCCTTGCTATTCTTTGTAACACTGCATTCAGATGGGTATATCTTTCCTTTTCTCCTTTGCCTTTCTCTTCTCTTCTTTCCTCAGCTATTTGCAAGGCTTCCTCAGACAAGCATTTTGGTTTTTTGTATTTCTTTTTAACTGGGGATACTTTTGATCACTGCCTCCTGAACAATGTTACATACCTCTGTCCATAGTCATTCAGGCACTCTGTCTATCAGACCTAACCCCTTGAATCTATTTGTCACTTCCACTGTACAATTCTTAAGGGATTTGATTTAGGTCATACCTGAATGGTATGAAGCACAAGCTGGGATCCAGATTGTCAGGAGAAATATCAATAACCTCAGATATGCAGATGACACCACCCTTTTGGCAGAAAGCAAAGAGGAACTAAAAAGCCTCTTGATGAAAGTGAAAGACGAGAGTGAAAAAGCCAGCTTAGAACTCAACATTCAGAAAACTAAGATCATGATATCTGATCACATCAATTCATGGCAAATAGATAGATAGGGAAGCAATGGAAACAGTGACAGACTTTATTTTTGGGGCTCCAAATCACTGCAGAGGGAGACTGCAGCCATGAAATTAAAAGACACTTGCTCCTTGGAAGAAAAGTTATGAAAAACCTAGGCAGCATATTAAAAAGCAGAGACATTACTTTCCCAATAAATGTCCATCTAGTCAAAACTATGGTTTTTCCAGTAGTCATGTATGGATATGAAAGTTGAACTCTAAAGAAAGCTGAGCATTGAAGAATTGATGCTTTTGATCAATTGATTTTGGTATTGGAGAAGACTCTTGAGAGTCCCTTGGACTGTAAGATGATCAAACCAGTCCATCCTAAAGGAAATCAGTCCTGAATATTCATTGGAAGGACTGATGCTAAAGCTGAAGCTCCAATACTTTGGCCACCTGATGCGAGGGACTGACTCTTTGGAAAAGACCCTGATGCTGAGAAACATTGAAGGCAGGAAGAGAAGGGGATGACAGAGGATGTAATGGTTGGATAGCATCACTAACTCAATGGAAATGAGTTGGAGCAAGCTCCGGGAGTTGGTGATGGATGGGGAGGCCTGGTGTCACAAAGAGTCAGACATGACTAAGCAACTGAACTGAGCTGATACATAATGGCTTATCGGTTTTCCCTACTTTCTTCAATTTATGTCTGAATTTGGCAATAAGGAGTTCATGATCTGAGCCACAGTCAGCTGCCAGTCTTGTTTTTGCTGACTGTATAGAACTTCTCCATCTTTGGCTGCAAAGAATAGAATCAATCTGGTCTCTGTACTTACCATCTGGTGATGTGTATGTGTACTGTCTCTCTTGTGTTGTTGTAAGAGATGTTTGCTATGACCAGTGCGTTTTTTTCACCTAACTCTGTTAGCCTCTGCCCTGCTTCATTTTGTACTCCAAGGCTAAATTTGCCTGTTACTCCAGATATCTTTTGAGTTCCTACTTTTGCATTCCAGTCCCCTATGATGAAAAGGACACACTTTTTTAGTGTTAGTTCTAGAAGATCTTGTGGGTCTTCATATAACTGTTCAACTTCTGCTTCTTCAGCATTAGTGGTTGGGACATAGACTTGGATTACTGTGACACTGAATGGTTTGCCTTGGAAAAGAATTGAAATAAAATACTGCATTTTGCACTCTTTTGTTGACTATGAGGGTTACTGCATTTCTTCTAATGGATTCTTGTCCACAGTAGTAGATACAATGGTCATCTGAATTAAATTCACTCATTCCTGTCCATTTTGGTTCACTGATTCCTAAAATGTTGATGTTCATACCTGCCATCTCCTGTTTGACCACTTACAATATAGCTTTGTTCAAGGACCTAACATTCCAAGTTCATAAGCAATATTAGTCTTTATGTGGAAAAGCAGAGGAACCAGAGATCAAATTACCAACATCCTTTGGATCATAAAAAAGCAAGAGAATTTCAGAAAAACATCTATTTTTGCTTCATTGACTATTATAAAGCTTTTGAATGTGTGGATCACAACAAACTGTGGAAAATTCTTAAAGAAATGAGAATATCAGACAACCTTACCTGCCTCCTGAGAAACCTGTATGCAGGTCAAGAAGCAACAGGTAGAACTGGACACAGAACAACAGACTGGTTCCAAATCAGGAAAGGAGTACATCAAGCCTGTATATTGTCACCCTGCTTATTTAACTTATATGCAGAGTACATCATACAGAATGCTGGACTGGATGAACCGCAAGATGGAATTACTATTGTTGGGAGAAATATAAATAATCTCAGATATGCAGATGACACAACCCTTATGGCAGAAAATGAAGAGGAACTAAAAAAGCATCTCAGTGAAGGTGAAAGAGGAGAATGAAAAAGCTGGTTTAAAACTCAGCATTCAAGATGGCAGAGGAATAGGATGGGAAGACCGGTTTCTCCCCCACAAATTCATCAAAAGATCATTCAAATGCTGACCAACTTTCACAAAACAAATTCTGAACCCTGGCAGAGGACACTGGGAGCCCAGAAAGGCAGCCCAATCTCTTCAAAAGGAGGCAGGACAAAATATAAAAGAGAAAAACAGTGACAAAAGATTTAGGGATGGAGACTCATCCTAGGGAGGGAGTTGTGAAGGAGGAGAAGTTTCCTCACAGTATGAAACCCTCTCACAGGCTTGTCTGTGGGGAGTTTTGGAGTCTCAGAGGGCAACATAACCAGGAGAGAAAAAAAAAAAGAAAACCCACAGAATACACACCTAACTGCAAATACAAGCAGAGAAGGAGAAGTGGCCCAGATGCTCACGTCAAATATCAGTGAGTTGGGGGTGGGCAGGCAGGCGTGGGCTGCATCATCGGTCCTTAGGGTAAGGATCAGGCCTGATTGCCCTGAGGACAATCTGAGGGAACTAATGTGAGATAGCAACCAAAATGATGAGATTGCCAGAAAGACAAAAAAAGAAAAAAAGCTTTCCTGCGAAAGGCTCTAATGATGCACAGTGACCCCTGGCACACTCACAGAACAAAGGATAGAGCAAATACCAAAGGAGAGCAAGCCAGTTGCATACAGGGCCCTCCCTCCCTGGAGGCAGAAAGGCAGGTGAGTGACAGCCAGAGCCAGAAGGCAAGGGGCTGCTGCAGTCTCAGCCTCAGAGACCTCATCTTCCACAAACTGTGAGCAGGCTCCCAGTTGCTAATCATGTCTTCCCGGGATGCTGGACGGTTGACCCTTGCCAGGAGTGTCACAGGCTGAGACCAGCTCTCCAGAGGAGACACATCTAGAACTGTGCTCTCAGGACACACCCCGGGAATTCGAGTGACCCAGACTGGGGAGGTGATTACGACACACGTCTCACCTGGGACAGTGCACTCTCCAAGCACCTGGACGCCTGAGCTGCTCAGACCTGGGAAGGGCACAAAACACACAGCACATCCAGGTCTATGCCCTTGCAGAGCACCTGAGACCCTGAGCAGCTTAGACCTGGGAAGTACATGAAATGCAGGGACCACTTGGAACAGTGCCCTTGCAGTGCACCCTGGAGCCTAAGCAGTGTAGACCCGGGAAGCACACGTTGCCTTGGGGTGTGGCATGGTCCTTCCACTGTGAGCACTCCCCACACATGCCAGCATTATTTGTTTGCACTGTCCCTCCTGCCCCACAACACAACTGAACAAGTAAGACTAAATGAGTGGCCACCTTTGCCCTCTTGTCTCAGGGCAGAAATTAGACACTGAAGAGACTTGCAAACAGAGGAAGCCAAAATAAACAAAGAGGGGACTGCTGTAGAAGTTACAAGTGCAACAGATTAAAACCCTGCATTTAATACTGGAGACTGTGTATTTGATGGGCACCTATAGACCTTGAGAACAAGTACAAGCCAGAACAAGGGACTATCTGACACTGACCTGACCCCACACTGCCCACAACAGCTCCAGAGAAATCCCTAGATATATTTTTATTATTCAGTTCAGTTCAGTTCAGTTGCTCAGTCGTGTCCGACTCTTTGCGACCCCATGAATCACAGCACGCCAGGCCTCCCTGTCCATCACCAACTCCCTGAGTTCACTCAAACTCACATCCAGCCTATGATCACTTTTTAATTTTTTTAAAAACATTTTAGTTATTTATAACTCCTTTAACTTTCATTTTTAAGCTTTTCAAAAAACCTACTTTAAAAAAACAAATTCCATACATATTTTTTAAAACTTTTGTGATTATCTTTTATATTTTTATATTGTATTTTTGAGAGTCTAAACTCTATTCTAGGTTTTTAATCTTTGTTTTTCAATATTTGCTATAAATTTTGTACCTCTAAGAATCTAATCTTCAGTATCCATTTTAACTTAAGGATTTGATTACTGGCTAGATTGCTCTCTTCCCTTTTGACTCTCCCTTTTCTCCTCCAGACTTCCCTGGTGGCACAGATGGTAACACGTCTGCCTACAATGTGGGAGACCCGGGTTCAGTCCCTGGGTCAGGAAGATCGCCTGGAGAAGGAAATGGCAAACCGTTCCAGTATTCTTGTCTTGAAAATCCCATGGATGGAGGAACCTGGTAGGCTGGGGTCTGGTACATGGGGTCGCAAAGAGTCAGACACGACTGAGTGACTTCACTTCATTTCACTTTCTCCTCCAGGTTACATCTATCTCCCTCTTCCCTCTTCTCTTCTCTGTGTAACTGTGAATCTCTCTTGGTGTTCCTGGCTGTGGAGAATTGTTTCACCAATAACCTAGGGGTTTTATCTTCTATGCTATATAGATGGAGAAGTCTTGAAGCTACTGTAAGAGAAGGACCAAAAGCCAGAAGCAAGAGAGTTAACTCCAAAACATCAGAGAACTCCTGACTCCAGGGAACATTAATAGACACGAGTTCACCCCAAAGTCTCCACACCTACACTGAAACCAAGCTCCACCCAAGAGCGAACAAGATCCAGTGCAAGACACACCACACTAATTCTCCAGCAAAACAGGAGCACAACCCTGACCATTAAAAGACGGACTGCCCAAAGCCATACCAAACCCATAGACATGCCCAAATTCACCACTGGGCACTTTTTTGCACTCCAGAGAGAAGAGATCCAGCTCTAACCAACAGAATACAAACTGGGGAACCTTGACAAGCCATTAGTCCAACCCCATCCACAGGGAGCAGACTCCACAATTAAGGGGAACCACAAACTTCCATCCTGCAGAAAGGACACCCCAAAGACAGCAACCTAAACAAAATGCAGGTAAAGGAACATGATATAAAAACAAACAAACAAAAAAAAAAACAAAAAAAAACACCAAACCAAACAAGAGATGGAAAGTCTACCTGAAAAGGAATTCAGAATAATGATAGTGAAGATGATCCAAAATCTTCAAAACAAAATGGAGTTACAGATAAATAGACTAGAGATAAGGATTGAGAAGGTGCAAGAAATGTTTAACAAGGATCTATAAGAAATAAAGAAGAATCAATGAATAATGAATGATACAATAACTGAGATCAAAAGCACTCTGGAGGGAACCAACAGTAGAATAACTGAGGCAAAAGAGAGGATAAGTGGAGTGGAAGAGAGAATAGTGGAAATAAATGAAGCAGAGAGGGAAAAAAAGAGAATTTAAATAAATGAAGACAACCTCAGAGACTTCTGAGACAACGTTAAACACCGCAACACTAGAATCATAGGAGTCCCAAAAGAAGAAGACAAAAAGAAAGGGCTTGGGAAAATACTTGAGGAAATAAATAAATATAAATAAATTAAAATTTCCTTAATATGGGGAAGGAGATAGCCACCCAAGCCCAAGAAACCCAGAAAGTCCCAAAGAGGATAAACCCAAGGTGAAACACCCCAAGACACATATTAATCAAACTAACAAAGATCTAACACAAAGAGCAAATATTCAAAGTAGCAAGAGAAAAGCAACAAATAACACACAAGGGGATCCCCATAAGGATAACAGCTGATCTTTCAATAGAAACTCTTCAGGCCAGAAGGGAATTGCAGGACATACTTAAAATGATGAGAGAGAAAAACCTACAACCATGATTACTCTAACCAGCAAGGATCTCATTCAGATATTAAGGAGAAATCAAAAGCTTTACAGACAAACAAAAGCTGAGAGAATTCAGCACCACCAAACCAATTCTTCAGCAAATGCTAAAGGATCTTCTCTAGACAGGAAACAAAGTAAAGGTTTATAAAAAATGAACCAAAAACAACAAAGTAAATGGTAATGGGATCATATTTATCAATAATTACCTTAGATGTAAATGGGTTAAATGCTCCAACCAAAAGATAAAGACTGGCTAAATGGGTGCAAAAACAAGACCCCTTTATACGCTATCTACAAGAGACCCACCTCAAATCAAGAGACACATACAGACTGAAAGTGAAGGGCTGGAAAAAAGATATTTCATGTAAAGTGGACCAAAAGAAAGCAGGAGTAGCAACATTCATATCAGATAAAATAGACTTTGAAATAAAGACTGTGATAGGGGACAAAGAAGGACACTACATAATGATCAAAGGATCTATCAAAAAAGATATAAAAATTATAAATATATATGCACCCAACATAGGAGGACATCAATATGTAAGGCAAATGCAAACAAGTATGAAAGGGGAAATTAATAGTAACACAATAATAGTGGGGGACTTTAATACTCAACTCACACCTATAGATAGATCAACCAAACAGAAAATTAGCAAGAAAACACAAGCTCTAAATGATACAATAGGCCATTTAGAACTAATTGATATAGGGCATTTTACCCCAAAACAATGTAATTCATCTTTTTCTCAAGTGCACATGGAACATTCCCCAGGATAGATTACATCCTGGACCATAAATCTAGCCTTGGTAAATTTTTAAAAATTGAAATCATTTCAAGCATCTTTTCTGATCACAATGCGGTAAGATTAGATGCCAACTACAAAAAAAAAAAAAAAAGAACTATTAAAAATACAAACATATGGAAGCTAAACAACAAGCTTCTGAATAAACAACAGGTCACAGAAGAAAGCAAACAGGAAATCAATATATTCATGGAAACAAATGAAAATGAAAACACAACCCAAAACATATGGTATCCAGTAAAAACAGCACTAAGAGGGAGGTTTGTAGTAATACAGGCCTACCTCAAGAAACAAGAGAAACATCAAAGAACCTAACCTTACTCCTAAAGCAACTAGAAAAGGAAGTAATGAGGAACCCCAAAGTTAGTAGAATGAAAGAAATCATAAAAATCAGAGCAGAAATAAAAAAGAAACAAAGGAGACCAAAGCAAAAATCAACAAAACTAAAAGCTGGTTCTTTGAGAAGATAAATAAAATAGACAAACCATTAGCCAGACTCATCAAGAAACAAAGGGAGAAAAATCAAATCAATAAAATTAGAAATTAAAATGGAGAAATCACAAAAGACAACAGAGAAAGACAAAAGATCATAAGAGACTACTATGAGCAATTATATGCCAATAAAATGGATGACTTGTAAGAAACAGGTGTGGAGAAAAGCAAACCCTCTTACACTGTTGGTGGGAATGCAAACTAGTACAGCCACTATGGAGAACATTGTGGAGATTCCTTAAAAAACTGGAAATAGAACTGCCATATGACCGACCCATCAATCCCACTGTTGAACATACAAACTGAGGAAACCAGAATTGAAAGAGACACATGTACCCCAGTGTCCATTGCAGCACTGTTTACAATAGCTAGGACATGAAAGCAGCCTAAATGTCCATTGACAGACGAATGGATAAGGAAGTTGTGATACATATACACAATGGAATATTACTCAGCTATTAAAAAAGGAACCCATTTGAGTCAGTTCTAATGAGGTGGATGAAACTCGAACCTATTATACAGAGTGAAGTGTTTCAGAAAGAGAAACACCAGTACAGTATACTACTGCATATATATGGAATTTAGAAAGATGATGACAGTGATCCTATATGCAAGGCAGCAAAAGAGACACAGATATAAAGAACAGACTTTTGACTTTGCGGGAGAAGGCAAGGGTGGGACGATATGAGAGAATAGCATTGAAATATGTATATTACCACATTGAAAATAGATAACCAGAGAAAATTCGATGCGTGAAACAGGGTACTCAATGCAGGTGCTCTGGGACACCAAAAAGGGTTGGATGGGGACGGAGGTGGGTGGAGGGCTCAGGATGGGGAGACACATGTACACTTGTGGCTGATTCCTGCCAATGTATGGTGAAAGCCACCACAATATTGTAAAGTAATTAGCCTCCTATTAAAATAAATAAATAAGTTTTAAAAATAAAAAAATAAATTTAAATGCAGGAAATTAAAAAAAAAAAGAAACCCAGCGTTCAAAAAACTAAGATCATGGCATCCAGTCCCATCACTTCATGGCAAATAGGTGGGGAAGCAATGGAAACAGTGACAGACTTTATTTGGGTTCCACTGTTGATGGTAACTGCAGCCATGATCCTTGGAAGAAAAGCTGTGACAAACCTAGACAACATATTAAAAAGCAGAGATATTACTTTGCCAGAGAAGGTCTATATAGTCAAAGCTATGGTTTTTCTATTATTCATGTATGAATGTGAGAGTTGGTCCATAGAGAAGGCTGAGTGCCAAAGAAATAATGTTTCCAAACTGTGGTGTTGGAGAAGACTCTTGAGAGTCCCTTGGACTGCAAGGAGATCAAACCAGTCAATCCTAAAGGAAACCAACCCTGAATATTCAATGGAAGCACTAATGCTGAAGCTCCAATACTTTAGCCATCTGATGGGAAGAGCTAACTCACTGGAAAAGACCCTGATGCTGGGAAAGATTGAAGGCAGGTGGAGAAGGGAACAACAGAGGATGAGGTGGTTGGAAGGCATCACCGACTCAACAGACCTGAGTTTGAGCAAACTCCAGGAGATGGTGAATGACAGGGAAGACTGACATGCTGCAGTTCATTCAGTCACAGAGTCAGACATGACTGAGTGACAGAACAACAACCTATTTCTTCTTTCCTAGCCTATGTTTGAAGACACTGAATAATAACACTTAATCATGAAAGCTGATATGATGGGTTAATATGAAATTCTTGTTATTAGGGTACTTATATATTTAAACATTTCTACAATTTACTGAATCTCATTAAACTTGTATCAGATAAATATCTTGCAGATTAAAACATGGAAGTTTTAGCATCATAGGATTTTGAGCACACTAGGACCAAGAAGGAACAGAATTTGCTCCTCAAATGTAATTCAGGTACCATTTCAAAAGAATAATAGGAGGAATCAACTTTGTCAAGATATTTCAGTTATTAGAATATCAATACTATCAGTCTTTAAAAAATTTTTTAATTGTGGTAAAAGTCAAATAATATAGAATGTATAATCTTAGCCATATTTAACTGTACAGTTCAGTGGCACTGAGTACACACACATTGCTGTGCAACTCTCACCACCATCCATATCCCAAATTTTTCACTTTCCTGAACTGAAACTCTATCCCGATTAAACACTAGGTCCCCATCCCCATACCCCACTTCCCAGTCCCTGGCATCTACCAATGTACTTTCTGACTCTATGGATTAGACTGTTTTATGTACCTTGTATAAGTGGAATCAAACAGTATTTGTCTGCAGCTACACTGGCCTAAAGCTCAACATTCAGAAAACTAAGATCATGGCATCTGGTCCCATCACTTCATGGCAAATAGATAGGAAAACAGTGGAAACAGTGGCAGGTTTTATTTTGGAGGGCTCCAAAATCACTGCAAATGGTGATTTCAGCCATGAAATTAAAAGACACTTACTCCTTGGAAGGAAAGTTATGACCAACCTAGCATATTCAAAAACAGAGACATTACTTTGCCAACAAACGTCCGTCTAGTCAAGGCTATGGTTTTTCCAGTGGTCACACATGGATGTGAAAGTTGGACTGTGATGAAAGCTGAGCACCGAAGAATTGATGCTTTTGAACTGTGGTATTGGAGAAGACTCTTGAGAGTCCCTTGGACTGCAAGGAGATCCAACCAGTCCATTCTAAAGGAGATCAGTCCTGGGTGTTCATTGGAAGGACTGATGCTAAAGCTGAAACTCCAGTACTTTGGCCACCTCATGTGAAGAGTTGACTCATTGGAAAAGACCCTAATGCTGGGAGGGATTGGGGGCAGGAGGAGAAAGAGACGACAGAGGATGAGATGGCTGGATGGCATCACTGACTCGATGGATATGAGTTTGAGTGAACTCTGGGAGCTGGTGATGGACAGGGAGGCCTGGTGTGCTGTGATTCATGGGGCCACAAAGAGTCGGACATGACAGAGAGACTGAACTGAACTGAACTGAATTGAACACTGTATATTGGAATGCATTTTAAAGGTTAACTTAATGTATGTCCTACAAACAGATTGTACCGTCTGCCACCCTCCCCCTCCCCCACCCTGTGCTAGATAAATTATTGTTACCCAGTGTGGAACCACGATGTCAACATCATCACCACTTAGAGTCAAGACATAGCCAGTCCCACCACCAGTTCCTATGACCTGATCTCAGTGGGACCCACACTTGCGTTCAGTAACTCTTTAAATGACCACTGGATGCATCTCTTATGGCATCCTGAGCATGGTGCTTTTCTGGTCTCTTCCATCTTCAACTTCACTCTTATTCTCTTTGCTCTTTATAACTGATTGCATATCAAGACTGAGATTCATGACATGACTTATTTACAGATTTTCTTTATCTCAAGCTTTCTGCATCTGTTCATCATATTCTTCACCTTCACCCCAGAACAAGTGAATTCTTTATTCCATTCCCTCACTCCCTCAGGCACCTTGTACATATTAAATCTTTTTTCACTGGCTCCTGTCCATCTGCCTATGGATATTGTCAAGCCATTATTTTTTTTCACCTTTTACTTCAAGGTCATTTTTTTTCCTTTAAGGCCTTTTTTAATAAATTTGCATATGTCTGTTTACTCACTGTTTATGCAAAAACTCTGTCCTCTGCAGTTTGGCTATTTCCCAACCATCAGTGACTGTCAACATCTCCATTGATATCTAGTTTACAAGTCTTGAGAAAGAAAAAAAAGAGTAGCCCCTAAGATCCAAAAACACTCCACAACAGGGCTTTGCATATAAGCTAGTCTGACTCTCACAGCAAGGCCATGCTGGTCTCTTGTTGAACACAAACCATGTCAAAGAACATCAACATCAGAAAACGTCATTCTAAGACCGTCATAAATGGGATAAAAAAAAGCATACAAAATACCAAACATCCCTCCTTAACTAATATGAATGACTACAACTTCTTTACCAACTACATTTTTGTTTATAGAAAGTTATCTATATGGAGAACTACATTCTAGTTTGCCTTCCTTATGGATAACAGTCATTGAGATACTCTATGAGGGGGTGTGTGTGTGTGTGTGAATTTCCTGGATCAAGTCACTGTAACCCATTTCCTGACAAAGATGTCACATTTCCTCTCCACATGGAGAAAAACCCCTGATAGTGAGAAAGAAGAATGAAGCTGATAAGCAGAAAACTAGGGTTAGAAATGGAGTGTGTCCTGAGGCTTCCATCGGGATTCCTGGCCCCAAAAGTTCCTGAGGCTTCATGCATCTCTGCCTTTGCAGGAGTTTGTGTGTTCAGCTGTTCCTCGGATTCTGAGGATTCATTTGTTTGTCTTATTTCCTAAGCTCCAGCTGGGTTTCTGTCCCATGGAATAGAAAAATTCCAGACTGATATAGTTATTCACATTCTTCTGCTGGGCTGCCCCTTGGTCTTTGCGACCAGACCTTTATAAAGAAGATGACCCATGTTCCTGGCTGAGAATTATAGAGGAGGATGTACTTCGAAGACAGACCCCACTGACTTTGACCCTGATGTGTAGTTTGGGTGATTATCATCGTCATGCATAGATAAGACCTATACTAGATCTTTCTATGATCCTCCAGACATTTTTAATTCTGGAAAGATATTCTAAGTGAAAAATTACTTTTTGTGATATGTATTACCCTTAGAAGATTTACATAAGATGAACATGATGGGAAAGTAAATGGTACATAAACTTCTGGAAAGGAAAAGAAGACATCAACATCTAGCTAGATAAATTACATTCTGATTTGAATTTCCACTTTTTTCTAAAGAAACACATGTACATTTAGGTTACAGCACTGCACTTTGCAAAGATAGTAAACTGAAATCTTAGTAAATAAAAATGAATGAGATCACTAACAGGTTTCTTATTTTGTTACCAGAATTTTCCCTCATCATCTGGAAAAAGATCATTGGTGTTAGTTCTAACAAGTGAGTCAATGCAGGGAAAGGGACAAGTCTTCATATTTAATTCTAGGCAATCTCTGTGATGAAAAACGGTGTTGCTCCAATCAATTGGTTCTTTCAAAATCTCATTATTTATAGACAAAGACTTACCAGAAAGAGTGAAAAAGAAGACTAGAAAAAAAGACGCTTGATTTCTTGAACATAGTCGATGTGGCATTTCAATTAAGGAGTAATAATTAGGTGAAAGAAATGTGTTTTTTTTTATATTATATTCATATGTAACATGGTCCACTAGAGAGTCCTGAAAGGTAGCACTGATTTCAGGAATCATTTATTCAGGAAGTTTTTATTGAGCACTTGCCCTATTCCATGGGCTATTCTAGGTATTCACAGTATAGTGCCCTGTCCTCAAGGAGATTACATTCTCAGGTGAACAGCAATCTATCAAGAATCCACAATATGATTGGTGTTCATATTTCTAGACAGTCCGTGTGAAAATGATCACCATCTTTCTACACACATGAGAAAGTTACACCATTCAGATGGAAGTGCAAAAGCAGGTGTCACTCAGCAAATTTTACAGGAAGCAGGACCCTTTGGATATGCTCTTGCACCTGAATACCTGTTTTGCCAACATACTGAGGCTTGGTCACATGGGTGAGGTCAACAGCTTTCTTTCTTCTATTTATAAGGGAATGATATAATTCATGTTCCAAACTAGGAAACATTAGAAAGTAAAAGGAGGCACTAATAATAATTATGTCCTGGCAGCCTTCTGAAGACCCCTTATTCCCATGCACTCCCTCTGCTGGTGAGGTCTGAGACTTTAGACAGCCATCCTGGGCTACCTGGCAAGACGCTGGAGCTTCCAAAAAAGCTGGCTGACTGTGGAGATACATATGAGACTCCAATTTTAACTTCCTTGGTTTGTAGAGCTAGACAAACTGTCAGCAAGGAGCCCTCGATATTTTGACAGCCTTGTCCCCAGTTCTACAAGGGGGATGACGTTCTCTCCAAAAAAAGACCAATCTTTCTTGCTTTATCAGCTTCCAAAAGGGCTAAAGTAGAAGTTTGAATTTTGAGTCCCTGGGAGCCTGAAAATGATGAGTGAATTGTGTGAGAGCTCCCTACAGCGCCCCTGCTGGGTAATGGAGCACATAACAAACTTCCTTAGGCTACCACACCAGAGGAGTGGGACAAGAAGGTATGACTTACAACAGCCATTCAGTTTCTAATATTTATGATATAATATATAATGCTCCATAAAGGTTACACTTGCACTAATCCAGGTAATAAAACATGCAATCATTTTGCTTGACACATGTTAGTGCAGGAGATTAACAGCTCTGAATAGATTGTTATTATTTATTATGATTTAACCTTGATAGCATTCCACTAGGGGCTTCCCAAGAAAAAGAAATGAAAAAAGGCAAAATGGTTGTCTGATGAGACCTTACAAATAGCTGAGAAAAGAAGAGGAGCAAAAGACAAAGGAGAAAAGGAAAGGTATACATTTGAATGCAGAGTTCCACAGAATAGCAAGGAAATATAAGAAAGGCTTCCTCAGTGATCAACGCAAAGAAATAGAGGAAAACAGTAGAATGGGAAAGGCTAGAGATCTCTTCAAAAAAATTAGAGATACCAAGGGAACATTTCATGTAAAGATAAGCACAAAATAAAGGACAGAAATGGTATGGACAAACAGAAGCAAAAGATATTAAAAAGAGGTGGTAAGAATACACAGAAGAACTATACAAAAAAGATCTTCATGATCCAGATAACCATGATGGTGTGATCACTCACCTAGAGCCAGACATCCTGGAATGTGAAGTCAAGTGGGCCTTAGGAAGCATCACTATGAACAAAGCTAGTGGAGGTGTTAGAATTCCACTTGAGCTATTTCAAATTCTTAAAAATGATGCTGTTAAACTGCTGCACTCAATGTACCAGCAAATATGAAAATCTCAGCTGTGGCCACAGGGCTGGAAAAGGTCCATTTTCAAGCCAATCCCAAGGAAAGGCAATGCCAAAGAATGTTCAAACTACCACACAATTGTACTCATCCCACACACTAGCAAAGTAATGCTCAAAATTCTCCAAGCCAGACTTCAACAGTACGTGAACTGTGAACTTCCAGATGTTCAAGCTCGATTTAGAAAAGGCAGAGGAACCAGAGATCAAATTGCCAACATCTGTTGGATTATCGAAAATGCAAGACAATTCCAGAAAACATCTACTTTTGTTTTATTGACTACGCCAAAGCCTTTGACTGTGTGGATCACAACAAACTGTGGAAATACCAGATAGGAATACCAGGTAAGCCTGCCTCCTGAGAAATCTGTATGCAGGTCAAGAAGCAAGAGTTAGAACTGGACATGGAACAACAGTGTTGGGAGGCACAGTGCAAAATAGCCTTGAAGGAGAAAGTCCATGGGGAAAATGGTGAAGGGCCAGAAGTACCCAGGCATTGTGTACTGATTGCTGAAGAACATTTCCTGCCTTTGGCTATGCTCGGCGCCTAGATTTAACAATTAAACATTAAAGACGTTGCTTGAGAAAATGGGTCATAGATAAATACATGGGTCATTAAGAATGCGCTGTTCCTTGAAGTATCTTTTACTGATTATATCCTAGCCTTGTACGTGTTCTGCTGACTCTATGCTCTAGGCTCTTTGTTCCTTGCTCCTATAAAAAGGCTTGACTGCAGAAATAAACTTGTCAGTCCTTGCAGAGACTGTCCAAGTGTTGTTCTTTCAGGCTCACCATTTCCAAGTCCCAGAGACATATCTCCAACAAATAGACTGGTTCCAAATCGGGAAAGGAGTATATCATGACTGTATATTGTCACTCTGCTTATTTAAATTATATGCAGAGCACAGCCTATGAAATGCTGGTGGATAACGCACAAGCTGGAATCAAGATTGCTAAGAGAAATATCAACAACCTCAGATATGCAGATGACACAATTATGGCAGAAAGCAAAGAAGAATTAAAGAGCTTCTTGATGAAAGTGTAAGAGGAGAGTGAAAAAGTTGGCATAAAACTCAACAGTCAGAAAACTAAGATCATGGCATCCAGTCCCATCACTTCATGGCAAATACATGGGGAAACAATGGAAACAGTGATAGACTTTATTTTTGGGGGCTCCAAAATCACTGCAGATGGTGATTGCAGCCATGAAATTAAAAGACCCTTGCTCGCTGGAAGAAAAGCTATGACCAACCTAGACAGCATATTAAAAAGAAGAGGCATTACTTTACCAACAAAGTCTGTCTAGTCAAAGCTTTTGTTTTTCCAGTAGTCATGTATGGATGTGAGAGTTGGACTATAAAGAAAGCCGAGTGCTGGAGAATTGATGCTTTTGATCCATTATTTTTGGTATTGGAGAAGAATCTTTGGAGTCTTGAGAGTCCCTTGGACTGCAAGGAGATCCTAAAGGAATTCAGTCCTGAATATTCATTGGAAGGACTGATGCTGAAGCTGAAACTCCAATACTTTGGCCACCTGATATGAAGAACATTGGAAAAGACCCTGATGCTGGGAAAGATTGAAGGCAGGAGGAGAAGGGGACAACAGTGGATGAGATGGTTGGATGGCATTACCAACTCAATGGACATGAGTTTTAGTAGGCTCCGGGACTTGGTGATGGACAGGGAGGCCTGGCGTGTTGCAGTCCATGGGCCGCAAAGAGTAGGACACGACTGAGCAACTGAATTGAACTGAGGGACTTCCCCGGTAGTGTTAGGGGCAAAGAAAGAATCTGCCTGGCAATGCAGGAAACATAAGTGACTAGGATTTGATCCTGGGTAGGGAAGTTCCCCTGGAGGAGGGCATGGAGACCCACTCCAGTATTCTCACCTGGAGAATCCCATGGACAGAGGAGCCTGGAGGGCTACAGTCCATGGGGTCACAAAGAGTCAGACATGACTAAGGTGACTTAGCATGCACGCACATGCTCCACTAGTATTGCCATTCAGTAAGACATTCTTTGTACTTTAAGAAAGATCTATTATGTTATTTAAACTCATACGCATATGTGAAAATCTGGGGGTGGGGAAAGGGTGGGAGAGATTTAGGGGGAAGCTTGCCTTATCTGGAGGTGGGGGGCTTCCCTGGTAGCTCAGAGATAAAGACTCTCTCTGCAATGTGGGAGACCTGGGTTTGATCCCTGGGTGGGGAAGATACCCTGGAGAAGGAAATAGCAATCCACCCCAGTATTCTTGCCTAGAGAATTCCATGGACAGACCATGGGGTTGCAAAGAGTTGGACATGACTGAGTGACTAACACTTTCACTTTCACACTTGCCTTATCTGGGGTCGGGGGTGGGGGGTAACCATTCAGTAATTACCAACAATCAATTGCCTTCCTCAATCAGAAAAGTGTGATGTGTTGAAGAACCTCCTCCAGCCTATGTTGAATGTTTTGCAAAGACAAAGTATTTAAAATACACCGTGATAAGTCAAGGAAGTTTTAAAATGAAAATGAAATGTTCACCCAACAGGTTATAAAGGCATTGCAAAGCACCAACTGAATGATGGCTTACAAAAAGTTTAGAAAAATGTCTATGACATGGAACAAAAGGGTAAGGAGATATACAAAATTCAAATTATGAATCACCCTTTCTATATAAGTCACTTTAGCCAATTAACATTATGTAATGTTGGGCTGGCTATACATTGGCTGCAAAGCAAGACTATCTTCACCTAGAGTGTTGTTACCATTGTGATTTAAACATTCTCCTAGAGATCAGTTGGCCTCCACCACACTTCATAAACCCACATGTTCATCTCTCATCCAAATGTAACAGATCCAAGACATGCTGCTCAACTAAGACACAGAGAATGTCCATCCTGAGCTCATCCCCTTCTGAGATTTCTTAGCCCCTCTGAAAAAAAGATAGGTTTATATTTGAAAAGATGTGATAGTATTATGGACAGGTCATTTCATACAGTAAATCTGATTTCATATCTCTTTATTAACATAAGATGAAGGATAAAGCAACACAGAAAACAATAATGTGAAGTGTAAAATAAAACACTTGTATTGCTAAGGATCATTCCTTAACATAAAATCTCAGTATTTTCCTGACTCTAATATAAAATTTCTAGTTTTTATTTTCTTTTACTTTTGAAATGTATGCATGACTCAATGCCCTTCAATCTGTCTTCTTCCATTTATATTATCATATTATGGAAAGAAAGATGCCAAAGATATGCAGAGGCCAAGTCCACCCAATTTGATATTCTAAAATAACTCCCAATGATGTGCAGATGAGAGGATTCCTGGTTATGGGGCAGAAAACAATCTTCAGCTGCTTCTCTACCACTTATTTCTCTGGGCTTGCTTAAAATATATAGTAAATACATATTTTTACAAAGGCACCGCAAAGATTCAGAAATACATGGATAAGCTGAGCTGGAGAGATTTTATGCCTGCCTCTCTTTTCCCACGTTGTGAGCTTCTTCAGGGTTGCATTTATTTATTTAATTTTATCCCCAGCACTTAACAAAATGTTTGGCACGTGAAAAATTGGTGCTCAAATATGTTTGAATGGATGAATATAAAATATGTAGAGATGAGAATTAATAAGAAAAACTGAGACGGGCAAAGGGACCAGTCAGTTTGCCATCCTTTACAGATACACGTTTTTACTGGAGGTATGGTGAACAGGAAGGTCTGGGTTCCCTCTCTTTCTCCTTCTCCCATTTATCATCATAGAAAAATAAAGCACATTTGCTATTCACTCCTGTTTTTGCCAATTGTCTGCTGCCTGAAGGTTCTGACTCCTGTTCCAAAAGAAAGTGCATTCTCCTGGTTTTGCTTTTTTTGGTAAAAGGTCTGTGCTTCCTACTGATGCGCAGTTGCTTCAGTCGTGTCTGACTCATTGCAGCCTTGTGGACTGTATTCTGCCAAGATCCTCTGTCCATGGAATTCTCCAGGCAAGAACACTGTAGTGGGTCTCCATGCCCTTCTCCAGGGGATCTTCCCCACCCAGAGATCGAACCCGGGTCTCATGTGTCTTCTGCATTGCAGGCGGATTCTCTACCACTGAGCAATGGGGGAATCACAATTACCTTGATCCCCATCTGAATGTGGCAGGTTCTCATGTTGGAGACTCAGGAGAGATCATGAACACACACACACACACACACACACACACACACACACACACACACACTGAATTACTGAATAAACCTAGTTTTGCTCAGGGTTCTCAGCGATCCATTTCCAGCTAAAATCTTCTTCCTGTTTTTTTCCATATACTTGTTTAGCAAGGGGTCATGTATCTGGTTTTTATTCATCACTGGGGAACTTTATTGATGAGAACACCACCTTGACTTCTTTGAGTTAACCATCTTTGCAATTATTTCACTAAGAAAAGCCATGACATTTAGTTAACTATATTTTTGCTCATATTTTATGATTTCTTAAAAAAAAACTTCATTGTAGGATAACTGGCATATAACAAACTGCACATATTTAAGGTGTATAGTTGGTTAAGGTTTGGTGTATACATTCACAAGTGAGGCAACCATACTCAAGAGAATTAGCATACTTGTCACCCCAAATTGCCGTTTGCTATCCAAGCCCAGTATCTTCAGGGTCTTGGATCATTTTTGAAAGAAGTGAGGTAAGAGAGTGGATCCATTTTTTAAAAGTTATTGTCTCTGTCCTATTCCATTCCTGGGGTATAAGTAAAACTCATGAGAAACACGTTGTTTTTACAGTTTGTTGTTGTCATCTAGTTACTAAGCAGTGTCCAACTCTTTGAGACCCCATGGACTGCAGCACACCAGGCTTCCCTGCCCTTCACAGTCTCCCGAAGTTGGTTCATACCCATGTCCATTGAGTCGGTGATGCCATCCAACCATCTCATCCCGTCGTCCCCTTCTCCTCCCGCCTTCAATCCTCCCAGCATCAGAGTCTTTTCCAGTGTGCTGGCTCTTCTCATCAAGCAACCAAATTATTGTAACTTCTGCATCAGTCCTTCCAATGAATATTCAGAGTTGATTTCCTTTAAGACAGACTGGTTTGATTCTCCCTGCAGTCCAAGGGATTCTCAAAAGTTTTTTTTTCCAGCACCACAATTCAAAAGCATCAATTCTTCAGGATTCAGCCTTATTTATGGTCCAATTCTCATATCCATACATGACAACTGGAAAAACCATAGCCTTGACTATCAGTTCAGTTCAGTCGCTCAGTCGTGTCCGACTCTTTGCGACCCCATGAATCACAGCATGCCAGGCCTCCCTGTCCATCACCAACTCCCGGAGTTCACTCAAACTCATGTCCATCGAGTCAGTGATGCCATCCAGCCATCTCATCCTCTGTTGTCCCCTTCTCCTCCTGCCCTCAATCCCTCCCAGCATCAGAGTCTTTTCCAATGAGTCAACTCTTCACATGAGGTGGCCAAAGTACTGGAGTTTCAGCTTTAGCATCATTCCTTCCAAAGAAATCCCAGGGCTGATCTCCTTCAGAATGGACTGGTTGGATCTCCTTGCAGTCCAAGGGACTCTCAAAAGTCTTCTCCAACACCACAGTTCAAAAGTATCAATTCTTCGGTGCTCAGCCTTCTTCACAGTCCAACTCTCACTCCATACATGACCACTGGAAAAACCATAGCCTTAACTAGACAGACCTTTGTTGGCAAAGTGATGTCTCTGCTTTTGAATATGCTATCTAGGTTGGACATAACTTTCCTATATGGATCTTTTAATATGTTTAATAGGATTGAAGGTAGGAGGAGAAGGCGATGACAGAGGATGAGATGTTTGGATGGCATCACCAACTCAATGGACATGAGTTTGACAAGCTCTGGGAGTTGATGATGACAGGGGCCCTGGCGTGCTGCTGTCCATGGGGTGACAAAGAGTCGGACACAACTCAGTGACTGAACTGAACTGAACTAGGTTTGTCATAGCAGTCCTTCCAAGGAGAAGTGTCCTTTAATTTCATGGCTGCATTCACCATCAGCAGTGATTTTGGAGCCCAAGAAAATAAAATCTGTTACTGCTTCCACTTTTTCCCCTTCTCTTTGCCATGAAGTGATGGGATCAGATGCTATGATCTTAGTTTAAGACTTCATTAGTTCTATTTTACAGCACTGCTGAGGGTTGCATTTGGTTCTTCATGTGGCAGAGAGAGCTGGTTGTCTCCTAATATCCATGTTTCTGCTTTTGCTTAATAAAAGCTACCCTGCATTGTAGCTGGACAGGCACATATCTTCTCAATTGACAACCAGGTTTCCCAGTTTTCCTTGCAGTTGGGTGTGACCAGGTTCAGTCCCATGGGGTGTAGACAGGAGGAGTGCCCAAGAGTGTCTTGAGGGAAGGCATGTACGGCTCCTTCAGCCTCCCTACTGGCCAGATGCATTTCAGACCAGGAGACGGAAGTTGGAAGCTGAAGCTGGGAAGCCAAAAAACAGAAGACACTATCTCAGCTTGGGACTCTTAGGAAATTGTAATGTGGGAGAAAAATAACTTTCTGTCTTCTTCAAGATACTGTTACTTGGGGATTTCATTGTTGTTCTTGCTACCATATCCAAACATATTCTAATTAGTACCCTTCTATTTTATAAATAAGGAAAACTTGGACACAGAGTGGCTAACAAAACTGCTTTGAACTATCTTATTATAATAATTATTTGTTTCCTGTAAAACTCAAGGATAAAGTCTACAATTTGAAATCATTCCAGTGAGGGTCATAGAATCTCAGACATCTATTTAGGAAAATGTTCCAGCAAGATTGGTAACTTGAAATGCTTGCATGGCTGCTTCTTTGCAGGCTTCAATATAAATCCATAAAGTCTGTTCCTAAGAATTTTCCTTTGGACAAATACTTGGCTAGATATACTAGCATCATTTATTATATACGGAACATTAATATTCTTATTTTTCTAGGCCTGTGCTGTTTGGCCTTCATGAGAGTGAAGTTAGAAACTTTTGTAGATTGATAACAAGTTGATTTGATATCATCAAGGAAATGGCCCCAGAATGATGGTTCCTTAACGCTCTGCCAGGAAAGACTGAGTGTTAAATATGTCATCATTTTATACTTTTTATACCCAGAAAGTCTCATCTGACTTTATCTCAGTGCCACAGCTGCACTGATTTTCCTTGCTACCCTCACACCCCTCAGCATTTGAAGCTCCTTTATTAGAACGGTAGATATTATGTAATGAAGGTGGTTCTGAAAGACCGTAACATAACAGACGTTTACTGCTGCTGAATTGAAATATCAGGTTCAGCAGATGAACATGTTGCCTAGCAACTGATACTGCAGGCTCCAGCGACTGCTCATGCCCACTGAGATTGACAAGGGAGTCATCGCAGGCTGTCTGTACCTTCCTGTTTAGCAATTCTGACAGTGAGACCAAAGCCCCTGAAGCGAAAGGGAGTGATTAAATATTCACATTTAAAGAAAGAAATATATATGTATATATCATGTATATACAAAATGCACCATCTATAATACAGTTAGAAACTTTTCTTAAGGAAACCCTATATTAATTGAGAGAGAGCGGGAGTGAGAGAGAGAAAGCCTGGAGATGAAGGAAGTAGATTAGGATTTGAAAAAGATCAAGATGGAACAGGGACCTACCACGGCCTTTGGCTGTCCATCTTACACTGAAGTGCAGTTTATTTTGGCCGTGAGCCTTATCTGATGCATGCATGACTAGGCATGTCCAGGAAAATTTATCTTTGACTACAGCAACCATGAAATGACTGTTGAATATCTGAGCAGGTGGAATTCTGTGTTCCGTGTGCTGCTTTATATGCAATCATAGCTATGACGTGTCTGCCCCAATTGTCCAGCAGTATCAGCCATCTGACTTAGCAGTGCACATTTTCATCCAATGGGGATGAGATTTTATGTTTTCTTATCGTCCAAATAATTACTATGAAGGGTTTCTTTTCTAAACTGTTTCACAAATGGCGTTCATTCTCTGAAGTTTGTGAAACATGTAAACATGAAGCATCATTTAAAATGTATTTCTTTGAAATAAATATAGAGTTTATTGTGCATGACAATCCTTTTGTAAAACGTTCAAGCAGGGAATTAAAACCTCTTTTGTTTTAGGGGAAAAGAAAAATTCACCTTAAGATGCCCCATATTTTGGAAGTAAATCATTGATTATAAATTCTGTCTTACAACAAATAAAATTAAATTCATGTTTTGCTCTCTTGAAGTTAATATTTTTAACCTCATGGATATAACACACATAACACAACTAGAGTATTTTAAAAATACATATACCTTCTGGCCTAACTGGAATTTATCTTAGAATGTGTTTCTGATTCTTAAAAACATATAAGTTCAAAGATCCTCAATAAAGTACTGATAATAAGAACAAAAATTTGATAACTTAATTGTCTATTAATAGGGTACTAGCGATGGCACCCCACTCCAGTACTCTTACCTGGAAAATCCCATGGACGGAGGAGCCTGGTAGGCTGCAGTCCATGGGGTCGCTAAGAGTCAGACACGACTGAGCAACTTCACTTTCACTTTCATGCATTGGAGAAGGAAATGGCAACCCACTCCAGTGTTCTTGCCTAGAGAATCCCAGGGACGGGGGTGCCTGGTGAGCTGCCATCTGTGGGGTCGCACAGAGTCAGACACGACTGAAGCGACTTAGCAGCAGCAGCAGCAGTGACATAATTATTGTATAACCATAAAATGAAGTACAAAGAATCTATTTTACATATACATATATATGTATAAGTGTATATGTGTGTGTTGCATGTACATATGTGTGTATATGTGTTTGTGTGTATTACATGTATGTATGTGTATATATGGGCTTCCCCTTGTGGCTCAGCTGGTAAAGAATCCACCTGCCATGCAGGAGACCTGGGTTCGATCCTTGGTTGGCAAGATCCCCTGGAGAAGGGAAAGGCTACCCACTCCAGTATTCTGGCCTAGAGAATTCCATGGACTATACAGCCCATGGGGTCGCAAAGAGTCAGACATGACTGAGTGACTTTCAGTATTATTCACTATGTATCTATATATTAATATACATACACATACCTACAACCTAAAAATATACATTTTTGCAGGAAATATATTCAAAATGCATTGTTAAGACAAAATTTGAAGAAGACAATATAAAGAGAAACAGAATACATAAAATGTTTATATGCCTTTACAGCAGTTATTTTTGGAGAAATTTTTTAGGGTGCACTGAAAGGTGAGTAGGGGGCTGTGTTTTGCTGTTTACCATAAACATTTATGCCTTTTAAAAAAGAATCACAAACATGTAAACCTTTTATAATAAAAAATGCTAAAACATGCATTGCTTAGTACCAATACATTGTTTCATTCCTGCTTTGTGCAGACATATGCAAACTGAAAAAAATTTTTTCATATCATTTCAGCACAGCATCTTTACAATCATCTTGTCCTCAATAATCCTATTAGGGAAAAGATCGTAGAGAATGTCTCAAGGTCTTCCTTGGGTCTTATGTGTGTTTCTGGGGTCTTAAGTAAATTAACTCATGAACTTTCTGAATTACAGGCAATTATCTTTTAAAAAGTCTTGAGAAGAGTTAGGGGATTAGGAAGGAACACATGTAATACTGATCTCTTTCTTTGGAGCACCAAAGCCAGTAATATAATTACCTTCTATTGAGTCTATTTCATTCCCCAGTAAAATAATGAAGCAAGCAGCAATGAAGTGGCCCTGGAGCCTTGATGATCTCTTGTGCAAAGAGCGATTATTCAGGGATCTGCAGAGTCAATATTCTAATTGGGAGGAAACCCTGTGTCCGCCTTGGATGGTGTCTCCCCACTGACTGCTCCTATGGAAACAGAGCTCAATGCATCTATTAGAGAAAAGCCATGGACGACTTTGGTGCTGGAATTTTGACTGCTTACGAGAAAGGTCTGATTTTTTTTGGTGGTTTCCTAACCCTGATCTAAAATGAGATGTTTCAAATACCATCAGTTTGGTTTTTTTTATTACTGCCAGAGCATCTAGCTTCTGATTACCAAAGGTTTTCCAGAGGGAATGTTTAAGTACAGAAGCTCCTAAAGGTATGTGGTAGCCAGTCAGTGGCAGGCTAAAGGAGAAAAGCGTGAGCTATTTAAGAATTTGCACAAATTAACTCCAGTTTCTTTGTAATATCCAGGTTACCCCGTGGAAAATCAGAGTCACCCAGTGTGAAATGAATGAATGAAGAATATAGCTTATTTATCCCAGTAATGGGGATTACTTCTAAGCAGGTTTTCTTGCGTATGGAGAGGTCTGTATTAAGCCAGATGCCACAGTGGACTGTCCCCTCCCATACGCCATCAGCACTTCCTGACTACTGTATTCATGGCATGCTTACTGTAGTAATTGACTTTTCCTCCCACACAGGCCCAGAAATTTTGCTTATAAAATCAAGTGTTGCTCTGTCCCAGTCATCACTGCTGTGTAACAAACAACTCAAAACGCAGTGGTTTGAATCCATTACCGTGGATGGTGGTCAGAGATTCTGTGGGTCAGGACTTGGAAAGGGCACAGCAAGGGTGGTGTGTCCCTGCTCCTCGTCTGGGGCGGCAACTTGTTTCAAGGCTCTTTCACTCGCATGACTATGCTGGGGGTCAAAGACCCACACCAGGCCTGGTGTGCCCACGATGTGGCCTCTCCACGTGGCTTGTTTCCTCAAGGCATGGGGGCTGCAGGGCACTCCAGCTCACATGGGCACTCGAGATTCTAAACACAGGCCTCCAAGCACACAGCTGAGGCTCGCAGTCCCTTTATGGTCCTGCCCCGAGTGTCACATGGTATCACCCCTACTGAGCACTGTTGGCCGAGGCAGCCACCAGCCTGCACAGATTTCCAGGCTAGAGATGCAGACTCTGCCTCTGGGTTGGAGGAATAGCATGGGGTTTTAAGATTGTGTTTTAAATTACCACATTCTCATTTATAGAAACATAGTGACATGTTTTGTTGGCCATGGAAAGTTTCTGAACACAAACAAATATCATCCACAACCAGACCTCTGAAGGCATAATTATGGAGCATCTGCTCTTTGCCAGCCCTGTGTGAAAAACCTGCTATGTAACACCTCTACTTAACTGCAGCATTTTCAAATTGGACTCTGAAAAACAAACCTTAGAGTGGGTAGACTAGACTGGAATTTAGGGAGCCGTTTTGTGTAACCTTCCATGTAATACAGAAACCCTGTCTGCACGGCCCTCCCTGTCCTCAATTAAATTTCCCTTGAATCTCCCTGCCATGGGGAGTGCATGCATTTACGAGAACTGCTCTACCACTATAAATACTGTGACTGTTTTCGTTACATTGAAATGCACCTTCATTTTCATCTTTGGTCCTGATTTTGCCTATTACAGCAATACCAATAAGTACAGCCCTCTCCTGTGTGATTGGTTCTTCTTAAACAATTGAGAAAACTGATGTATTTGCTGTGACTTTTCTTTTCTTTTCTCCAAGCTAACTATCTTCAGAGCTTTGAGCTTTTAGTCAAATATCTGAATTTCAGGACATGTATGTTCTGAATCAACTTCCTCTGAGTGCTTTCTGCTTTGTCCATGTTCTTTCTAAAATGCAGTTCCAATACTAAACAGCAATCACATTTGAATTGATCAGTGAGAAATCAGCTACAGCTGAAAATCACCTCCTTTGATCTGGACAGTATATTTCTATGAATACAACCCAATTTTGCATTTGCTATTTAAATTAGCCACATCCTACAACTGGCTTAGCATCACTCATGCCAGACAGCTCTGCCCAGTCATTGCTTGTACAGCCCCCGAGTGAGAAGCTTGATTTGAAATCTTAGGTTCATTTTTTCTACCTATATGACCTTAGACTAAACATTTTGCACCTCAGCCTCCTCATCTGTAAAATTAAGATGGTAGTACTATGGCTGTGACACTGCATATAAAGTATTTAGTGCTGTGCTTGGAACAAAATCTATAATCTGTAGATATCAGCTATTCAACCAAGTCTAATTTACATAAATTGCTATTAAGCCAGCCCCCAGTCCTCCCAGAACACCTGCGTTGTGCAGGGTTTTGAATATGAAGTGACCAGGTGGGTCAGTGGTAAGGAATCTGCCTGCCAATGCAGGAGACACGAGAGGCATAGGTTCAATCCCTGGGTTGAGAAGATCCTCTGGAGTAGGAAATGGCAACCTGCTCCAGTATTCTTGCCTGGAAAAGTCCATGGACAGAGGAGCCTGACACGCTTAGCCCATGGGGTTGCAAAGAGTCAGACACAGCTGAGCACACAGAGACATACCTTCAAATTATCCCTGTATATTCCATTATGTTAGCTTGGACATCAAACCAACTGGCGTATATTTTATTCTTGTTCTGTGTTCTGTGTCTTAGGCATTTCCTCTGTTTTGTATCATCTGCTGACTTCTTTGCTGTGTCTTCTCTGTCTTTGTCAAAGCCACTGATAAAATATTAAATGTGCCGGGACATTAGGTCAAAGAACCAAGCCACTGCAAACCCTTCTCTCTTTCTCCCACCCCCTCACCCGCAAAGCCCTCCTCACGCTGTGAGTGACCCTCCTGGAGTGTCCTGTCTAACCACCAATACCGGCACCCAACAACCTCAACTGTATTATTCCTTCTAAGTCTGCATCCCTGAGGCTCTGAACAGCCCTGGTCCACTGCAGGCACTGAGAAAAGAACCAAGCCATCACTGCAATCAAAGTAGAGTTCCCTACTCTACTCAATACTCTGCAATGACCTATATGGGAATAAAATCTAAAAAGGAATGCATGTGTGTATATGTATAATGGATTCACTTTGCTGTACACCTGAAACTAACACAATATTATCAATCAACTAGACTCCAATAGAAATCAGATTTTTAAAAGTGCTGTGGACATGTGAATGAGACATCTATGAATATAGCCTTCAGGAGTCAGGGAGGACTTCTTGGTGGTGGTGATGTTAGAGCTGGGCCAGGGAATCAGGAGAATTGTTCCTGATGCTGGTGCTGTTTATAGACAAGAGTACAGTAACTTCAAACCCACAGGGACAGTCCTCTGCTGGGGCTCTGAGGGTAAAGGCTTGTTACTTATATTCAGAAAACTTAGCCCTAGGTGATTAGAGTCGATGGAAGGAGTGTGTGTGTGTGTGTGTGTGTGCGCGCGCGTCTGTGTGAAAGGAGGGAGAGAGAGAAGCAGGGAGGGAAGGAGAGGGTAGGAGATGAGGCTGGAAAAGCAGAACTCGATTTTTCAGGGCTTTAGTTCAGTTCAGTTCAGTCGCTCAGTCGTGTCCAACTTTTTGCGACCCCACGGACTGCAGCACGCCAGGCCTCCCTGTCCATCACCAACTCCCGGAGTTTACTCAAACTCATGTCCACTGAGTCGGTGATGCCATCCAGCCATCTCATCCTCTGTCGTCCCCTTCTCCTCCTGCCTTAGAGCTTTGCTGAAGAGCTGGGCTCCCTCCAGTGGGCAGAGTGGCGCCGCGGAAGGTTTTCTAAAGCATGGCTGTGGAATAATCAGGCATTGGTTTAGAAAGGTAACTGCAGACAGGAATGGGTAGAGGACCGAACCGGGGCAGTGGCAAAGGGAGAGGAGATGATGGAGCTGACTGATGCAAGAGGGTTTTGCAGGTGAAATCCACAGGGCCTGGTGGCCCACGGAAGCGGGGTGGGGAATGCAGGCAGAGAGTGGTGCGGGGCAGAGTGGTGCGGACCCCGCGGGCCTCAGTGAGGGTGGGTGGGATCGGTGAAGGTGAGCGACCACAGACCAAGGCAGCGGCCGGGGCTGGGAAACACAGGGGCTTCAGTCCTGTTGTCTTGGGAGTCTGTGTCAGCAAAGGCAGACAGACAGCAGTCAGGCGTTCAGGACGGGGAGGAGGTGACTACCCATGGGCTCAGAGGGCCCAGCGTGGACCGGACGAGCCTAGAAAATCAGTGCCTGGACGTCTCCCCCCATTACCTGTCCTGCTCAGTCCGGACAGCAGACTCGTACAGCTTATACAGATGTGAGCGCCTATAACATCACCTACAGGGGGTCTTTCTTTAGGATGTTAAGAGGAGACTAGAAGGAGGAGTTGAAAATAGCAGCCCCCACGCTAGGAAAGGAGAACTAAACACGGTGAAGTTCAACCCAGTGATGGGAAATCTCTAAATAGCAAAGCTTGGCACTCAGCTACATCCAAGACTAGATGTTTTTTTTTGTTATGAAACTGGTGAAAGTCTTCAGTCAAATGGGGCAAAGGTAATTATTTATTTTCCTCCGGGTTCTACTGATCCTATTCTATATTCCCTGCTGTCTTTGTCCCACACCAGAAAGTGCTCAACACCAGCATTGAGCAATTGGTCTGTAATTGCTCAGATTTCAATCAGAACAGAGCCAGTATTGCATTCAGAGGTTCTTTATGTCACATGCCTTATGCTAGAGACATGCTTTCAGCTGTTACTCACTCCTGGGCTTGCTTTCCCGCATGACTGGTCTCTCCTCACCCCTCTGTCTTGACTACTTCCTTTTTATTTTGCCCTTGGGAGCTTGGTGTTCATTCCCTAGGGGAGTAACAAGGAGCTAAGGAATACTGAATAGAGAATAAAGAAAGTATTCCTCTTCCCTTTTTCCAGAAACTGATGAATTCCCAATTGTAATCAAATTGTGTTACCCCCACTGGCCTGACATTTGCCATATATGGCCTGACATAAATCCCTGCATGATTTATTAAAATGTTTTACTCTCTTCTGTACTTGTGGGGTTTCACCATTTTCTTTGCTACCCTCGAGTGATAGATAAAGGCAGAAGTGTGCATGGACATCCTGCTGAGCAGACTGTAGAGGTCTGAGGGGCCCTGGTAAACAATCACACACACCTAAAGAGGAGCGTGCAGTTTTTTACTCTGGTTCTTGAGAATCGTCAGTTCCACTTCTTTTTCTCTGAAATTATCATAAAGCCATTCACTTAATAACCTGTTCCAGAATTCTGTGGAGACAGATACTAAGCACACTGATGTATGGTTTTTGGAACTCCTGCGACTCTTGCTCATCTTGCCAGCCACATCCTGAATACACTCAGAAGCACTGAGTTCAGCATTTCTCTGCACCATCCATCTGTTCCCTGAGGCTTGTGTCCATGCAGAGGGTTGGTGCTCTATCACCATCTTCTTGCCTCTTCTAAAAATGAAAAGTGAAAGTGAAACTCACTCAGTCCTCTTTGCAACCCCATGGACTATACAGTCCGTGGAATTCTCCAGGCCAGAATACTGGAGGGGGTAGGCTTTCCCTTCTCCAGGGGATCTTCCCAACCCAGGTCTTCCACATTGCAGGTGGATTCTTTACCAACTGAACCACAAGGGAAGCCCAAGAATACTGGAGTGGATAGCCTATCCCTTCTCCAGCAGATCTTCCAGACTCAGGAACCAAACTGGGGTCTCTGCATTGCAGGCAGATTCTTTATCAACTGAGCTATCAGGGAAGCCCTCTTGCCTCTCTTATGAAATCTACATCCTGAAACTTCATATTAATCTTAGAAGTTACCTTTTAACTCTATGCTAGAAAATGTTGGGGAGAAATGAGATGACCTTAAACTCTATGAAAAACATATAATGCAAAAGTTACATGTAATGGTCTGTATAGTCAAAGTTATGGTTTTCCCAATGGTCACATGCTGTTGTGAAAGCTTAAACAAAGAAGAATGCAGAATGCCAGAGAATTGATGCCTTCAAAATGTGGTGCTGGAAAAGACTTCTGAAAGTCCCTTGGACAGCAAGGAGATCAAACCAGTCAATCTTAAGGGAAATCAACCCTGAATACTTGTTGGAAGGACTGGTGATGAAGCTCCAGTATTTTGGTCATCTGATGTGAACAGACGACTCATTGGAAAAGTCCCTGATGCTGGGAAAGACTGAGGGCAGAAGGAGAAGAGGGCACCAGAGGATGAGATGGCTGGATGGCATCACTGATGCAATGGACATGAACTTGTACAAATTTCAGGAGGTGGTGAGGGACAGGGAAGCCTGGCGTGCTGCAGTCCATGGGGTAGTAAAGAGTTGGACACAACTGAGCCACTGAACAACAACAACAACAGTGGGAAAGTTATTTGATCCACTTATGTTAAATCTAATACTCTAACATTGTATTTTAGAGCATAGAGTCCTTCTCTAAATCTGTTTTACTTAATGTTCTTTTAGAACATTATTTTGTCAAACTATCAAGTTCCACCACTTCTCCTCACCCTTAAAGTCTCACCTGGATTTTACCTCTGCTGTAATTTTTTCTCAGGATCTTCTTAAGACCGTTACTAGCAAGTGTAAATGCATACACTCAAAGCCCATCAAAACAACGCTTAAACTACCTGGACCTTTGTCTTCCTTACAAGTCAGAGAAGTCCAGTAGCAGCAACAACTCTTCTGGGTGTTCAAGTTGTCAGGGACCTGGGTCCCTGCAGCATCTCCAGCTGCTCCTTTTACTATTTGGATTTGGTTTCACAGCCCCTGATGCAGGTTCACACTTGTATTACAATCAGCAGAAAGGAGCCATGGGCAACCTGTCCTTTTCCTGGGGCTTTCTAGGAGCCTCAGGTAATATAGTAACTTCTCCTCACATCACATGGCCACACAGCTGCGAAGAGGTTTGGGACACATAACCCTTTGACCAGATAATACTGTAACCATTTAAAAATCTAGATTTTATTTAAGAAAGAAAAGGAAAGGGAATTCCTGGCAGGCAACCAGCTGTCTTTGCTATATTGTTGTTCCTAAAGTCACCTTATCCTTGTCAAATGAAGTAAAGTGAAAGTCGCCCAGTCGTGTCCGACTCTTTGCGACCCCATGGACTATAGAGTCCATGGAATTCTCCAGGCCCTCATTGCAGGCAGACTCTTTACCATCTGAGCCACCAGGGAAGCCCCTCTTGAGTGCATTTTTTTTTTTTTTTTTTGTAGTCTTATTCTCCTTTCCATAAGACATGCAGCTTCAAGGATGCATCTTAGCTCATCATTGGATGTGTCATTCTCAGCTTTTCTCACAGCCCCTCATGGGAGTCAGGAATGTTAAGGGTGAGTGACAGTCCCTTGATATTTATATTAAGATTCTCATGATGGACTGTATGTGATGGGTAAGCTCCTGTTTGGATTTGGTAAACACTGGAGAGCAAGTCATTAGAGAAGAGCAACTTTAACTCTCACCTCGGGGTTCTCCTGTGTCGCTAGGGAACTCCAGACCTTCCCTATGTAGAAACACAGAAACATGGAAACCTATGCTGGCGTTTCTTCTGTCGCATGAAGTTGCCATGTGGGAAGCACAGCGCACATATGAATGTTTCCTCAGCTCACTTCAGCTGTTCTGTCTCTGACACTCAGCGTTTCTCCCTTTCCTTCCTCATTGAGTTAGAGGTCACAGTTCCTGAGTTCTCATGTCCCTCAACTCTGGGGCTGACATCTAGTTCACAGGTTCAGGACCTCCATGGCTGAATTTTCACACAGTGTCCCTGCAGTGCAAGTCTTTCTGCTGTATTGCAGACTGAGGACCCCTCTTCTGTTGACAGTCCCCAGAGACATCTAAAATTAACTAAGCTGCCAATTAAACTCTCCAGACCCTCACTCATCACTCTACTTTACGACCTTCTTCAGGTGTCATCTATCCAGTGACTGCCACCACCATCCATGTGGCTGAAGAATCTAGATGTAAGGAAGCATCTCTGCACCTTCATTTTCCTCCCAACCCTAAGTTCTGTTGATCTTACTCCCTTAAATCCAATCACTCTTCTCTGTCTTTGCAGCCACGTGACAGTCACCTTTCACTTACTCTGCCACTTCCTAATGTGTTTTTCACATCTACCCCTACCTAGCTTGTCTCTATGTCATGTCCAGAGTAATGCCTTCAAAAGACAAATCAGAAGACAATCACTCTCATGTTTAAAATACTCCAAAGCTTTCCCCATTTTCTCTTGGGTTTAAAGACACAGTTCCACAGCATCACTTACCACACTCCATTTAGTGGCAGCTCAAAAAAAAGTGAATGCTTATGTATTCTTCAGCACATGTCCTCCTCTGGATATTTCATTCTGGTTTACCCTTGACCACAGAAACTTTGCACACACTGCTCTCTCTGTCTTCGGCCTCCACCCAAGTCACAGGAACCAGCTCTTCAGCGTCACATCACTGCTCCATCATCACTACGAACATGCTCTTGGAGTCTGCAACAAGGTCGAATCCTGCTTTTCTTTGCTCTCAGGGCACTGATACTAGCCTTTCCCTTTTTCATGAAGCTTGTTTTAGGAATTCCTTTTCAACAGCAGTCTCCAACATGAGACTGCAAGCTCCCCAAGGTCTGGCACCATATTTGTTTTCTCCATTGTGTCATCAGTCCTCAGAACAGCTCCCAGCTCATAGTGGGCATTCAATACCTGCTTGTTGGATGCATGGACTGCTCTAGTAAATCCTTCATAATGATGAGAACACACTCTGTAAGACCTATGCTGCTTTTGGCTGATATGCAGTTTAAGGCAATCTCCAAGCCAGTGGGCAGCACTGGGAGTGGAGGTTTAGATGGGGCTGGGTGTCTACCTGTGGTTCATACTTGTCCACAGGAGTCTGATGGTAAACACAGCTGACTCTAAGCCAGATTGAGATGATTTTGGTCTCCTTCTGTGCCCCTTTTCTGCCTCTCTTTCTGTCCCTTTTGCTTCCTGTTCTCAGATTCCTTGCTTTCTGTTAAAACTGGAATGCACCTGACACCAGACACTTCACTTATCTTCATCACCAATCTCTGCTTTCTGTGCCATTTTTGCCCATTGGTATTGATCCTGTACCTCCTCAATTTCAGGCCCTGTTTTCAGGATCTGTCTTCTGTTAAAACAAGTATGGTTCTGAGTGGGGTCATGTCATCCTTCCTTGCCCTCCCCTTTCCTAAGTTTTGTTCTAGATGGGAGCCGGGCCCTTCATGGGCCAGAGCTACTGGACACTCATTCCGGGGGCGTGTGAATGATGAGAAGTGAAAGTGATAGTTGCTGCATCGTGTCCAGCTTTTTGTGACCCCCATGGACTGTAACCCACCAGGCTTTTCTCTGTCCATGGAATTCTCCAGGCAAGAATACTGGGTGATGAAAAGGATGGGTCCCCTATTACAGACTCCTCCAGGACTCTGCCTTTTGAAGCAGCTGAGGATGGTTGGTGCAGGATTTTCCCTACAAGAACATTTGGCCACGTGGGAGCATGAAATTCAGTGCATACCTTGTGTGTGTGGGAGCCATCACCCAGGAAGGGGGGTCACTGTGAGAGCCACAGGCCCTGCCGTGGCCTCTGCTCTGATCCCAGGGGGAGTTCCCAGCCAGGCTCCCTCCAGCTGCAACCTTCGGGCTGCTCCAGCCCAGTCCTCTCTGTCTTTCTCCAGCCTCCAGATTCCTCTCTTCAGCTCCTCTCCTGTCCTTTCTCATTCTTTCACCCACAGCTCCCACATCCATGCTCTATGTTTTTTTCCCACTTCTGATGTAATTTTATTTTCTATTTCTTCCTATAAATTTGCCTCTTAGCTTTTATTAAACTCATATGTACACATTTCTCCAAAGAAGACATACATATGGCCAACAGGCACATGAAAAATGCTTCATATTGCTAATTATTAGAGAAGTGCAAATCAAAGCAGCAATGAGATATTATCTCACACTGGTCAGTTTGGCCAACATCAAAACGGCTATAAACAATAAATTTTGGAGAAGGTGTGGAGAGAAGGAAACCTTCCTACACTGTTGGTGGGAATGTAAATTGGGGTATCCACTATGGAGAACAGCACAGATGTTCATTGAAAAACTACAAATAGAATTACCATATGATTCAGCAATCCCCCTCCCAGACATATGTCCAGAAAAAAATATAATTCAAAAAAATACATGTACTCCATGCTCAATAGTGGAATTATTTACAGTAGGCAAGACATGGAAACAACCTAAGTGTCCATTGATTGATGGATAAAGAAGATGTGGTATATATATGTGTGTGTATATGTATGTGTGTGTGTGTGTGTGTATATACAATGAATGCTGTATACAGTGGAATACAATGGACTACAAATGAAGCTTAGGTTTTATATATTTTATAGATGTATAATATATACATATATATGCACAGTGGAATACTACTAAGCCATAAAAGGAATGGAATAGCATCATCTGCAGCAGCATGCATAGACCTAGGGATTATTATACTAAGTGAAGTAAGCCATACAGAGAAAGACACATATCATATGATATCACTTATATGTGGAATCTAAAACATGATACATGAATGGATGTATCAGATATAACAGATGAATGGATAAAGAAGATGTGGTACATACATACAATTATTCAGCCATAAAAAGGAATGAAATTGGGTCATATGTAGTCATGTGGGTCTGTCATACAGAGTGAAGTAAGTCAAAAAGAGAACAACAAATATTGTATATTAACATGTATGTATAGAATCTAGAAAATTAGTGCTGTTTGCAGGGCAGGAATAGAGACACAGATGTGGAGAATGGACTTGTGGGCACAGTGGGGGAAGGAAAGAGAAGGCTGAATCGAGGGAGTAGATTTGATGTGTGTACACTACCATGTGCAAGACAGCTAGTAAGAGGCTGCTCGGTAGCACAGGGAGCTTAGCTCAGTGCTCTGTGATGACCCAGAGCGAGACCTGAGAGGGAGGGGATGTATGTGTACTTACAGCTGATCCACACTGTGGTACAGCAGAAACTAGCACAACATTGTAAAACGATGTTTCTGCAATTAAAAAACTTTAAAAAAATTAAAAGTGATACAAACAACTTATTTATAAACAGAAATAGACTCACAGACATAGAAAATAAACTGATGGTTACCAAGAGGAAAGGCTAAATTGGAACACATGTATAGCTGTGGCAGATTCATTTTGATATTTGGCAAAACTAATACAATTATGTAAAGTTTAAAAATAAAATAAAATTTAAAAAAATAAAAAATAAATAAATTAAAAAAAAAGGAGTTTAGGATTAACAGAAACACACTACTGTATATTAGATAAACAACTAGGACCTACTGTGATGCATAGACTCAATATCTTGTAATAATCTATAAAGGAAAACAATCTAATATATATACAAATCATTTTGTTGCTTATCTGAAACTAGCACATTAGAAATCATCTATGTTTCAATAAGCACTTTTTAAAAAGTCATACCGACACACACTCAAATGCCAAACGGTTCTGTAATCTTCTTGTGAGAACCTGTAGACTCTTCCCTGTATACCTCACTCTTCTGCTCCCCATTCAAGCACTATGTGTGAGCACTTCCTGCAAGCCATGTAACACTCCAGGTGCTCTGGATACATCAGTCATAGAGGTCAGTTATTCAGCTGTGTCTGATTCTTTGCAACCCTGTGAGCTATAGCCCACCAGGCTCCTCTGTCCATCGAATTTCCCAGGTGAGAATACTAGAGGAGGTTGTCATTTCCTCCTCCAGGGGATCTTCCCGAGGCAGAGTTTGAACTTTCTCCAGATACATTAGTATGCAAGAGTTGAACCCCCCTGCCAGCATGGGACTTCTATTCTTTCAGACAGGGAAGGCACAGATGAAAAATAATACCAGTGGCAAGCAAGCAAATTATATAGGATGTGCCGTGGTGGGCAGAGCTGTGGGGGAGAAAACAGCAAGCAGAGGGGACTCTGAGTATGGGGGGGGGGAGGTGAGGCTAGAACTCCAAGACAAGCCTCACTGAGGAAGAGTTGAGGGGGTGAGAGGATCAGTTCAGCTCAGTCGCTCAGTCGTGTCTGACTCTGCGACCCCATGAATTGCAGCACGCCAGGCCTCCCTGTCCATCACCAATTCCCGGAGTTCACTCAGACTCATGCCCATCGAGTTGGTGATGCCATCCAGCCATCTCATCCTCTTCCGTCCCCTTCTCCTCCTGCCCCCAATCCCTCCCAGCATCAGGGGCTTTTTCAGTGAGTGAGTTCTTCCCATCAGGTGGCCAAAGTGAGAGGTTAGCCTGCAGGTAGATATATGGGCGAGGTGTGGCCCATGCAGACCAGACAAGGCAGCAAAACAAATCAGGCAGCAGAGCTGGTGCGAACAAGGGAAACTAGGAAGGCAGTGCAGCTGGAACCAAACCAGCAGAAGGCAGAGGAAGGGATGAGAACAGACATGCGAGGGAGGCGAAACCTCGGAGAGCAGTCCAAGTTGGAACAGCAACTTACAACTTTTGGAGCAGTTTCCTTGGTTATTGAGCAGGTACTGTAAAATAATAATCTGGTTAATTTTGATTTTTAGGTTTTAAATGGCTATTTCTTTACCCTCCATTTTAGATGCCAGAGTTTAACTCTTTCAGGGGCTTCCCCAGTGACTCAGATGGTAAAGAATCTGCCTGCAATGCAGGAAACCAGGGTTCAATCCTTGGGTCAGGAAGATCCCTTAGAGAAGGGAATGGCAACCCACTCCAGTACTCTTGCCTGGAAAATCCCATGGACAGAGGAGCCTGGCAGGCTACAGTCCATGGGGTCACAGAGTCAGACAGGACTAATACTTACACTTTTTTTAACTCACCTACCCATACCCACCACCAACATACATTTCACCCCCTCCCCTTTCCAAATATAGTTATGTTGTAATTTATTTAGATCTATATCAATGACTTCATTATTAAAACCATGAAAGTGCTCTTCACAGTTGAACTATGTGGTACATTTTATCATTTTATTTCTGTGGAGGGTTTGCTACTTCAGTGGTTTCTCTTTGCGTGGTTCCTATACCCTGAGGGTCCCCAAGATCCTTTCAGGATGTCCAAGAGACAAAACTGCTCTAACACCAAGATGTTATTTGCCTTTCCCACTAGGTTGATATTTGTATATTGAAGATGTAAATGCAACAGCAATAAAAATTCTAGTGATTTTTAGCTTAATTCTGTTTTTCTAACCTGCAAGGCATTCTTAGTAGAAAAACAAAACAAAAATAAGTAAAAGCAAAAAGTCCACAAAGCCAAATTCACATGAGAATGGCATTCGTGAATCTGTAAAAATTAACTGTGTTAAATCTTGACCCTCAGCACATGTTCTTTTACTGTTGTGTAGGACAGAATCCCGAAGTACTAACCTGTAACTCACTTGCAACTGCGATATAAACTGAATGATCTACTTGATTTGGAAAGTAACATGTTTACCTGAAAGAATGAATTACAAATAGCTACCCTTGGGCATTTGGGAGACATTTTCTTGAAACTGAACAAAATGAGCCTGCCACTTCAAGGAAACCGACTGACAGTATTTGTTGCCAATGGTAAAATTTTAGTGTTCAAGTGAAAACTAGAATTCTGAAAAACTCAAGTCTGCCACGACAAACTTTATAGCTTCCCCAAACTTAAAGACTGACGGTGATATGAATAAATGTGATTTTTTGATAGTATATAAATGAAGTGTTTTATTTTTTAATAAATTTTATTTTTAAACTTTACAATATTGTATTAGTTTGGCCAAATATTGAAATGAATCCACCACAGGGTACATATGTTCCCCATCCTGAACCCTCCTCACTCCTCCCTCCTCCCTCCCCATACCATCCCTCTGGGTCGTCCCAGAGCACCAGCCCCAAGCATCCAGTATCGTGCATTGTACCTGGACTGGCAACTCGTTTCATACATGATATTACACATGTTTCAAGGCTATTCTCCAAAATCTTCTCCCCCTCTCCCTCTCCCACAGAGTCCATAAGACTGATCTACACATCAGTGTCTCTTTTGCTGTCTCATACACAGGGTTATTGTTACCATCTTTCTAAATTCAATAGATATGCGTTAGTATACTGTATTGGTGTTTTTCTTTCTGGCTTACTTCACTCTGTATAATAGGTTCCAGTTTGGTCCACCTCATTAGAACTGATTCAAATGTATTCTTTTTAATGGCTAAGTAATACTCCATTATGTATATGTACCACTGCTTTCTTATCCATTCATCTGCTGATGGACATCTAGGTTGCTTCCATGTCCTGGCTATTATAAACAGTGCTGCGATGAACATTGGGGTACACATGTCTCTTTCCCTTCTGGTTTCCTCAGTGTGTATTCCCAGCAGTGGGATTGCTGGATCATAAGGCAGTTCTATTTCCAGTTTTTTAAGGAATCTCCACACTGTTCTCCATAGTGGCTGTACTAGTTTGCATTCCCACCAACAGTGTAAGAGGGTTCCCTTTTCTCCACACCGTCTCCAGCATTTATTGCTTGTTGACTTTTGGATCACAGCCATTCTGACTGGGGTGAAATGGTACCTCAAAGTGGTTTTGATTTGCATTTCTCTGATCATGAGTGATGTTGAGCATCTTTTCATGTGTTTGTTAGCCATCTGTATGTCTTCTTTGGAGAAATGTCTATTTAGTTCTTTAGCCCATTTTTTGATCGAGTCGTTTATTTTTCTGGAATTGAGCTGTAGGAGTTGCTTGTATATTTTTGAGATTAGGTGTTTGTCAGTTGCTTCATTTGCTATTATTTTCTCCCATTCTGAAGGCTGCCTTTTCACCTTGCTAATAGTTTCCTTTGTTGTGTAGAAGCTTTTAAGTTTAATTAGGTCCCATTCATTTATTTTTGCTTTTATTTCCAATATTCTGGGAGGTGGGTCATAGAGGTTCCTGCTGTGATGTATGTCTGAGAGTGTTTTGCCTATGTTCTCCTCTAGGAGTTTTATAGTTTCTGGTCTTACGTTGAGATCTTTAATCCATTTTGAGTTTATTTTTTTTATTTTTATTTTGTGTATGGTGTTAGAAAGTGTTCCAGTTTCATTCTTTTACAAGTGGTTGACCAGTTTTCCCAGCACCACTTGTTAAAGAGATTGTCTTTAATCCATTGTATATTCTTGCCTCCTTTGTCAAAGATAAGGTGTCCATATGTGCGTGGATTTATCTCTGGGCTTTCTATTTTGTTCCATTGATCTATATTTCTGTCTTTGTGCCAGTACCATACTGTCTTGATAACTGTGGCTTTGTAATAGAGCCTGAAGTCAGGCAGGTTGATTCCTCCAGTTCCATTCTTCTTTCTCAAGATAGCTTTGGCTATTCGAGGTTTTTTGTATTTCCATACAAATTGTGAAATAATTTGTTCTAGCTCTGTGAAGAATACCATTGGTAGCTTGATAGGGATTGCATTGAATCTATAAATTGTTTTGGGTAGTATACTTATTTTCACTATATTGATTCTTCCAATCCATGAACATGGTATATTTCTCCATCTATTAGTGTCCTATTTGATTTCTTTCACCAGTGTTTTATAGTTTTCTATATATAGGTCTTTAGTTTCTTTAGGTAGATATATTCCTAAGTATTTTATTCTCTCCATTGCAATGGTGAATGGAATTGTTTCCTTAATTTCTCTTTCTGTTTTCTCATTATTAGTGTATAGGAATGCAAGGGATTTCTGTGTGTTGATTTTATATCCTGCAACTTTACTATAGTCATTGATTAGTTCTAGTAAGTTTCTGGTGAAGTCTTTAGGGTTTTCTATGTAGAGGATCATGTCATCTGCAAACAGTAAGAGTTTTACTTCTTCTTTTCCAATTTGGATTCCTTTTATTTCTTTTTCTGCTCTGATTGCTGTGGCCATAACGTCCAAAACTATGTTGAATAGTAATGGTGAAAGTGGGCACCCTTGTCTTGTTCCTGACTTTAGAGGAAATGCTTTCAATTTTTCTCCATTGAGGATAATGTTTGCTGTGGGTTTGTCATATATAGCTTTTATTATGTTGAGGTATGTTCCTTCTATTCCTGCTTTCTGGAGAATTTTTTTTATCATAAATGGATGTTGAATTTTGTCAAAGGCTTTCTCTGCATCTATTGAGATAATCATATGGTTTTTATTTTTCAATTTGTTAATGTGGTGTATTACATTGATTGATTTGCAGATATTGAAGAATCCTTGCATCCCTGGAATAAAGCCCACTTGGTCCTGGTGTATAATCTTTTTAATGTGTTGTTGGATTCTGATTGCTAGAATTTTGTTAAGGATTTTTGCATCTATGTTCATCAGTGATATTGGCCTGTAGTTTTCTTTTTTTGTGGGATCTTTGTCAGGTTTTGGTATTAGGGTGATGGTGGCCTCATAGAATGAGTTTGGAAGTTTACCTTCCTCTGCAATTTTCTGGAAGAGTTTGAGCAGGATAGGTGTCAGCTCTTCTCTAAATTTTTGGTATAATTCAGCTGTGAAGCTGTCTGGACCTGGGCTTTTGTTTGCTGGAAGATTTTTGATTACAGTTTCAATTTCCGTGCTTGTGAAGGGTCTGTTAAGATTTTCTATTTCTTCCTGGTCCAGTTTTGGAAAGTTGTACTTTTCTAAGAATTTGTCCATTTCTTCCACGTTGTCCATTTTATGGCATATAATTGTTGATAGTAGTCTCTTATGATCCTTTGTATTTCTGTGTTGTCTGTTGTGATCTCTCCATTTTCATTTCTAATTTTGTTGATTTGATTTTTCTCCCTTTGTTTCTTGATGAGTCTGGCTAATGGTTTGTCAATTTTATTTATCCTTTCAAAGAACCAGCTTTTGGCTTTGTTGATTTTTGCTCTGGTCTCTTTTGTTTCTTTTGCATTTATTTCTGCCCTAATTTTTAAGATTTCTTTCCTTCTACTAACCCTGGGGTTCTTCATTTCTTCCTTTTCTAGTTGCTTTAGGTGTAGAGTTAGGTTATTTATTTGACTTTTTTCTTGTTTCTTGAGCTGTGCCTGTATTGCTATGAACTTTCCCCTTAGGACTGCTTTTACAGTGTCCCACAGGTTTTGGGTTGTTGTGTTTTCATTTTTGTTGGTTTCTATGCAAATTTTGATTTCTTTTTTGATTTCTTCTGTGATTCGTTGGTTATTCAGCAGCGTGTTGTTCAGCCTCCATATGTTGGAATTTTTAATAGTTTTTCTCCTGTAATTGAGATCTAATCTTACTGCATTGTGGTCAGAAAAGATTCTTGGAATGATTTGTATTTTTTTGAATTTACCAAGGCTAGATTTATGGCCCAGGATGTGATCTATCCTGGAGAAGGTTCCATGTGCACTTGAGAAAAAGGTGAAATTCATTGTTTTGGGATGAAATGTCCTATAGATATCAACTAGGTCTAACTGGTCTATTGTATCTTTTAAAGTTTGTGTTTCCTTGTTAATTTTCTGTTTAGTTGATCTATCCATAGGTGTGAGTGGGGTATTAAAGTCTCCCACTTTTATTGTGTTATTGTTAATTTCTCCTTTCATACTTGTTAGCATTTGTCTTACATATTGCGGTGCTCCCATGTTGGGTGCATATATATTTATAATTGTTATATCTTCTTCTTGGATTGATCCTTTGATCATTATGTAGTGACCTTCTTTGTCTCTTTTCACAGCCTTTGTTTTAAAGTCTATTTTATCTGATATGAGTATTGCTACTCCTGCTTTCTTTTGGTCCCTATTTGCATGGAAAATCTTTTTCCAGCCCTTCACTTTCAGTCTGTATGTGTCCCCTGTTTTGAGGTGGGTCTCTTGTAGACAACATATGTAGGGGTCTTGTTTTTGTATCCATTCAGCCAGTCTTTGTCTTTTGGTTGGGGCATTCAACCCATTTACGTTTAAGGTAATTACTGATAAGTATGATCCCGTTGCCATTTACTTTATTGTTTTGGGTTCGAGTTTATACACCGTTTTTGTGTTTCCTGTCTAGAGAATATCCTTTAGTATTTGTTGGAGAGCTGGTTTGGTGGTGCAGAATTCTCTCAGCTTTTGCTTGTCTGAAAAGCTTTTGATTTCTCCTTCATACTTGAATGAGATCCTTGCTGGGTACAATAATCTGGGCTGTAGGTTATTTTCTTTCATCATTTTAAGTATGTCTTGCCATTCCCTCCTGGCTTGAAGAGTTTCTATTGAAAGATCAGCTGTTATCCTTATGGGAATTCCCTTGTGTGTTATTTGTTGTTTTTCCCTTGCTGCTTTTAATATTTGTTCTTTGTGTTTGATCTTTGTTAATTTGATTAATATGTGTCTTGGGGTGTTTTGCCTTGGGTTTATCCTGTTTGGGACTCTCTGGGTTTCTTGGACTTGGGTGATTATTTCCTTCCCCGTTTTAGGGAAGTTTTCCACTATTATCTCCTCAAGTATTTTCTCATGGTCTTTCTTTTTGTCTTCTTCTTCTGGGACCCCTATGATTCGAATGTTGTAGCATTTAATATTGTCCTGGAGGTCTCTGAGATTGTCCTCATTTATTTTAATTCGTTTTTCTTTTATCCTCTCTGATTCATTTATTTCTACCATTCTATCTTCTAATTCACTAATCCTATCTTCTGCCTCTGTTATTCTACTATTTGTTGCCTCCAGAGTGTTTTTAATTTCATTTATTGCATTATTCATTATATATTGACTCTTTTTTATTTCTTCTAGGTCCTTGTTAAACCTTTCTTGCATCTTCTCAATCCTTGTCTCCAGGCTCTTTATCTCTGATTCCATTTTGATTTCAAGATTTTGGATCAATTTCACTATCATTATTCGGAATTCTTTATCAGGTAGATTCCCTATCTCTTCCTCTTTTGTTTGGTTTGGTGGGCATTTATCCTGTTCCTTTACCTGCTGGGTATTCCTCTGTCTCTTCATCTTGTTTAAATTGCTGAGTTTGGAGTGTCCTTTCTGTATTCTGGCAGTTTGTGGGGTTCTCTTTATTGTGGCGTTTCCTCGCTCTGTGTGGGTTTGTACAGGTGGCTTGTCAAGGTTTCTTGGTTAGGGAAGCTTGTGTCGGTGTTCTGGTGGGTGGAGCTGTATTTCTTCTCTCTGGAGTGCAATGAAGTGTCCAGTAATGAGTTATGAGATGTCTATGGTTTTGGGGTGACTTTGGGCAGCCTTTATCTTGGAGCTCAGGGCTGTGTTCCTTTGTTGCTGGAGAATTTGCTTGGTATGTCTTGCCCTGGAACTTGTTGGCCCTTGTGTGGTGCTTGGTTTCAGTGTCAGTATGGAGGCATTTGATGAGCTCCTGTCAATTAATGTTCCTTGGAGTCAGGAGTTCCCTGGAGTCAGGGTTTGGACTTAAGCCTCCTGCTTCCAGTAACCGGTCTTATTTTTACAGTAGTTTCAAAACTTCTCCTTCTATACAGCACCATTGATAAAACATCTACGTTAAAGATGAAAAGTTTCTCTACCATGAGGGTCACCCAGAGAGGTTCACAGCATTACATGGAGAAGAGAAGAGGGAGGAGGGAGTTAGAGGTGACCTGAATGAGATGAGGTGGAATCAATAGAGGACAGAGTGGGCTAGCAAGTAATCACTTCCTTATGTGCACTCCACAACTGGACCACTCAGAGATGTTCATGGAATTATACAGAGAAGAGAAGAAGGAGGAAGGAGACAGAGGTGGCCAGGAGGATAAAAGGGGGAATGAAAAGGAGGGAGACAGATCCAGCCTGTAATCAGTTCCCTAAGTGTTCTTCACCATCTGGAACACACAGAAACTCACAGAGTTGGGTAGAGTAGAGAGGGGTTAGGGAGGAGACACAGGCGACCTGGTGGAGAAAAAGGAGAGTCCAAAGGGAGAGAGAGCAGTCAAGCCAGTAATCTCGCTCCCTAGTGAAAATAGGTACTGAAGATTGGGTTCTTAAAGGTACAAAATTGGTAACAAATACATAAAAGCAAAAATTAAAAATCTAGAGCAGAGTTTGGAATTTCAAAAATATGATGTTAAAGAAAAGAAGAAGGAAAAGAAAGAGAAAAAAATGAACAAACAAAAACAAACAAGGTCGCGGAAATTATAAAGAAAATATAGGTACAAAATTGATAACTAATACCAAGAAGCAAAAGTTAAAAATCTAGAGCAGAGTTTGGAATTTCAAAAATACAATGTTAAAAAAAAAAGAAGAAGAAAAAGAAAGAGAAAAAAACAAACAAAGAAAAACAAAGTTGCAAAAATTATAAAGAAAATACAGGTACAAAATTGATAACAAATACCAAAAAGCATAAATTAAAAATCTAGAGTAGAGTTTGGAATTTCAGATATACAATATTATATAAAAGAAGAAGAGAAAGAAACAGAGAAAAAAGAAAAGTTACAGAAATTATAAAAAAAACTATAGGTACAAAATTGATAACAAATACCAAAAAGCTAAAATTAAAAATCTAGAGTAGAGTTTGGAATTTCAAAAATACATGTATACCTGTGGCAGATTCATTTTGATATTTGGCAAAACTAATACAATTATGTAAAGTTTAAAAATAAAATAAAATTTAAAAAAATACAATGTTAAAGAAAAGAAGAAAAAAAAAGAACAAGGTCAAAAAATTATAAAAAATATATATATGAAGTTTGCTTAAAAAAATAGGTTTTTTTTTTTTTTTGCAAAGTAATAGGTTATAAAAGTGAAAATTAAAGGAATAATAGAGGATTAAAAAAATTTTTTTAATTAAAAAAAAAAGAAAGAATGATCGTAAAAATATATCTAGGACTTTCTCTGGTTTTGTTGTGAGTATTGTGGGTTCAGTTCATTTTTGGCTAGTTTCTTGGTCTGACTTATATTTCTCAGGATCTATAGGCCCCTTCCTATGTAGTCCGTACTAACCACAGGGTTTTAATCTATTGCCTGTAGCTTCCAAGGCGGTTCCCTCTGTTATAGCTTCTTCTGTTTGCTGGTCTCTTCAGTGTCTGGTTTCCGCCCTGACACAAAGGGGATGGTGGAGGACACTTTTTTTTTTTTTTTTAAGGCTCACTTGTTCAGTCGCGCTGTGGGGAGGTAGGGAGGGATGCTGCAAACAAATAACACTGGCGTGTGCTCGCAGTGCCTCAGCCACACTGGGTCTGCCCCCACTCACGGCGTGTATAGCCTCCCTGTCCACACTGCTCCGGCTCTAGGTTGCTCCGCCTCTAGGTTGCTCCGCCAGGAACCATCCGTGGCCGGCCCTGGGCTGCCTGCACCTCCCAGGTCCAAGCCGCTCATGTTCAGGCACTCGGGTAGTCCTCAGAGGCCCAGACTTGGTTGGGCCTGCGTTTTGTGCCCTTCCCAGGTCCGAGCAGCTCAGGTGATGAGGTGTTTGGTGAGTGCGATTGCTGCGACTTATCGCCTCCCCGCCACTTGGTTATCTGGGTGTAAAACCGGTGCACCTTTTCAGGCAGATGTTGACCGTCCAGACCCCCAAGAAGTTTTGGTTAGCAAAGAAGCCTGCTTACAGTTTTATAGATAATGTCTGGAGCTGCAATTGCCCCCTTCCGGCTCTGGCTGCCTGTCACTGGAGGGGGATGGTCTGCAGCCGGCTATCTCTGTTCAGTCCTTTGTTCCCTGCACAGTCTGGCGGTGTCTTAGGTTAGGGCTGGCTTTTCATGTGGTAGATATCCCACAGTCTGGTTTGCCAGCCCAAATTATTTCGCTCAGATAGCGCTCAGGGTATTCAGGCCAGATCCTTACTCTAAGCGATGCAGCCCGCACCGCATCTCTTTGCCCAGCCCCCGCTTGCTAGTGGCGTGTGCAGGCGTCTGCACTGCTTCTCCGCTGGGGGAGTTACCATAGGACTTGCAATCTGCGGGTTTTAATTGTTTATTTATTTTTCCTCCCTGTTATGTTGCCCTCTGTGCTTCCAAGGCTCGGCACAGATTCGGCAGTGAGAAGGTTTCCTGGTGTTTGGAAACTTCTCTCTTTATAAGACTCCCTTCCCAGGACGGAACTCTGTCCCTCCCTCTTTTGTCTCTTTTTTTGTCTTTTATATTTTTTCCTACCTCCTTTCGAAGACTTGGGTTGCTTTTCTGGGTGCCTGATGTCCTCTGCCGGCATTCAGAAGTTGTTTTGTGGAATTTCGAACTCTGTCCCTCCCTCTTTTGTCTCTTTTTTTGTCTTTTATATTTTTTCCTACCTCCTTTCGAAGACTTGGGTTGCTTTTCTGGGTGCCTGATGTCCTCTGCCGGCATTCAGAAGTTGTTTTGTGGAATTTCCTCGGCGTTTAAATGTTCTTTTGATGAATTTGTGGGGGAGAAAGTGTTCTCCCCATCTTACTCCTCCGCCATCTTAGCTCCTCCCTCCAAATGAAGTGTTTTAACATTAGGAAGAACTTCATAACTTGTCCAATATTTTCTAAATGATCAGAGTATGATATTACAAAACCATTCAGTGTGCAAGATACATTCAAAGTACAAGACAGACCAAGGCATTTAATGTAAGAGAATATGAAAGATTTACAGCTATGATTTCAGATTCCACATTAAACTAATTTTTAAGATACTCTTGCTGCTGAGTTTTGGTATAGTATCAAAGGAGAATATCCAGAATAATCGGAAAAGACTCTTTCCTTTTCCAATCACACACCTTTGTGGCCTTGATGTTTTTCATCTACTTCAACAAAAGCCATGTGTCAGAACACACTGAATGGGTGCACTGAAGGAATACAGAACAGATCTTAGAATCCAGCAGTCTTCTCTTCATCCAGGCATTCAAGATATCTGCAAAATATCTGAAATACTGCTATTCTTCTCATTAAATTTTATTCAGTTTTGGAAAATAGATTATTTCTAAAATATGTGACATGCTAACAGGTTATGGATTTATTATTTTTTTTTAATTTTACTTTTTGCCACAAGATATGCAGAATCTTAGTTCCCTGACCAGGGATCAAACCTGTGCCCCCTACATTAGAAGCACAGAGTTTTAACCATTGGGCCAATAATAAAATATTATTGTTATTTTTAAATAAATAAATATCATTTGAAGTGATCACATTAGATTTCTAATCTGCATAGTTCAGATATTTTAATAAAGAAACGATTTGGGGAATGGTCAAGAATTTTTAAGAGGTCCTGAGAACAAGAAGAATTGGGAGCCAGTGTGTATGAAGGACCCAGGACTGGGTGTCCACTCCTCACACCCCTGCAGCCTGTCCTAGTACCCCGAGAACTTGACATGCCAGCTCTCCTCTGGTGATGCACTAAGGAACAGGTACTTTGAGATGGTTTAAGTATAAGAGGAATTGTTTTAATTTTAAGAAACCTGAAGATTTCTGTATGTGGCAGAATCATGATACAAGCCTCATCACTCTGGCAGCCACAGCTCCGGGGTTTGTATGGTTCCAGGTGGGTCAAACTCCCAGAACACAGGTGAGGGTCAGCTCCACGGCTAAAGCAAAGCAGAGATCAGAATCTTTTTTTAACCTTTAAATTTTCTTAAACATCTCCCTTTCTGTAGTAGGTGATGCTTCAGAAACAGTTTGCTGGTCAGTGTGTTTTCCTTCTTATTTTACTTGAAATACTTGGGCGATGATCAGGGGGAGAGTGAGGTACTTGCTATGGCAAATTTTTGTTCTACAGTAAGTTGTGCAATCAGTGTTTGGGGATTTTAATGAAACCTTTTTTTTTTCTTCTGGAAATTGAAGAATTCAATTGGAGGTTACGCTGATCATCAAATGGTGGTAAAACCATCTCTGTGAAACTAATTTTAATCATTTGATTGGAAGCAATTTGCCAACAGAAAAATCTGTGAAAAGATTTTTCAATCCTGTTCTAAAAAGTCTTTTAGAAAAATCTGTAGTTCGATAACATTTTTAAGGGCAGCACTAGCTCTCATTGTTGGGCATTAAGTGGCTGAAGGGAATTCTCTGCATTCCTTGAGCAGATCAAGGTCCAGGAAGCCTGCCCATGGGTGGAATTTCAAATCAACACTGGCAGAACTTTTTTCTTTCTGTACAATGTTCTTTTTCTAAGAAATCCTTGTGTTTGTTTTTAGAAATAACAGATCAAGCTCAGTTCAGTTGAGTTCAGCTCAGTCGCTCAGTCATGTCCGACTCTTTGTGACCTCATGAATCGCAGCACGCCAGGCTTCCTTGTCCATCAAGCTCAAAGGTCAACAAAACATGATTGCTGTGCTATTTGCAAATATTCCATTATGTCCGGAGAGCCTGGAGTCAGTCACTGAGGTGGAGGAGCTTTTCTAGAATGTTCCTGGACGTGGTGTGGTGGACAAGGTGAGATTCAGTTTTGGGGAGAAGTTGATGATGGCTGCCTTTGAGCCTCAGAGCTTGGCAAGACAGGTTATGCAGGGCTCAACTCATCAGGAACAGACTAGGTAGAAAGCAATTACTTAAGTGAACACGATCACTTTGTGTTAGAAGAATTGATTTGAGAAGCCAGATTCAACTTGTAATCAAATGGAGAACAGGCCTTTTAGAGATAAGGCAGAGGAAATAAACAAGCACACCTCACAGGGTCTGTGCTCCCTGTCACCAAGCAGTACTGGTGAGTCGTGGCATTCTGTCACTTCCAATCCTTCCCAGCCGATGTCCCCAAGCACCCTTTCAGCTTGCTGATCACATCAGGAAATGAGTTGGCTACCTGATAATCTGCTTTTTAATAACTTAGTTCCTAAATGCATTTGTTATCCTCGTCAGAAAAGAAAAAGATTTCTTTATTCTCAGGAAAAGGAGTAAATCATTGCTGCTAGTGGGTATGTGCACAGTCTTATCTTGTATTTTCAACAGGCTTTTACTCTCTCCAAAGAAACACAACATTTCCACATCACTTCTCCAGTAAGATTATGTAACCAGATTATGTTACAAAACAGCAATGGGCTCAGTGTTGTTTCCTGTAATGTGCTAGTGTGTGATGCTCTTAAAGTGTTTGCAGTCCAGTTTGGGAGCATTCATAGTTTCACTTTCATTAAAAACAAAAATTCAGTAAAGGAAAAAAATGTATAAACTTCCAAGGGCCTTATCAAATAGTAAACTGAGGCATGTACTATGAACTTCTCTCCCAAGGCAAAAACAAGGGGTATTTTTATACTACTTATAAGCCATGGGCTGGTAATGAGATGGCATAGTCCATGAAGAAAATTTATATTCCAGAAACTTCTGCAATGGAATAAAAAATCACATGGCTTCTTTAATGACATGAATTTCCTCAATATAATCTCTATGTGTTTTGATAAAATGATTCATTAGAGTGTTTATTTTCTTGAGTTCTAAAACCCCTGTCAACAGTGCCTGCAGCCATGAAATTAAAAGACTCTTGTTCCTTGGAAGAAAAACTATGACAAATCTAGACAGCATATGAAAAAGTAGAGATATCACTTTGTTCAAAATGATCCATATATGAATAGAATGGGCTGATTTAATTCAGATTACCATTATATCTACTCCTGTGGGCAAGAATTCCTTAGAAGAAATAGAGTAGCCATCATAGTAAAAAAAGGAGTCTGAAATGCAGTGCTTGGGTACAACCTCAAAAACAACAGAATGATCTCTGTTCATTTCCAAGGCAAACCATTCAGTAATTCAAGTCTATGCCCAATCCAGTAATGCCAAAGAAGCTGAAGTTGAATGGTTCTATGAAGACCTACAAGACCTTTTAGAACTAACACCTAAAAAATACATCGTTTCATCATAGGGGACTGGAATGCAAAAGTAGAAAGTCAACAGATACCTGGAGTAACAGGCAAATTTGGCCTTGGTGTACAGAATGAAGCAGGACAAAGGCTAATAGAGTTTTGCCAAGAGAACACACTGGTCAAAGCAAACACCATCTTCCAACAATACAAGAGAAGACTCTACACATGGACATCACCAGATGGTCAATACTGAAATACTGAAATCAGATTGATTATATTCTTTGCAGGCAAAGATGAAGAAGCTGTATACAGTCAGCAAAAACAAGACCAGGAGCTGACTGTGGCTCAGATCATGAACTCCTTATTGCCAAATTCAGACTTAAATTGAAGAAAGTATAGAAAACCACCAGACCATTCAAGTATGACCTAAATCAAATTCCTTACAATTAAACAGTGAAAGTGACAGACAGATTCAAGGGATTAGATCTAATAGACAGTGTGCCTGAAGAACTATGGACAGAGGTTCATGATATTCTACAGGAGGCAGTGATCAAGACCATCCCCAAGAAAAAGAAATAGAAAAAGAAAAAATGGTTGTCTGAGGAAGCCTTACAAATAGCTGAGAAAAGAAGAGAAGCAAAAGGCAAAGGAGAAAAGGAAAGATATACACATTTGACTGCAGAGTTCCAAAGAATAGCAGGAGAGATAAGAACCAATACAATATTGTGAAGTTAAAAAATAAAATAAAATAAAAAAAAACTAGATTATTAAAACAAAAAGAAAGCCTTCCTCAGTGATCAATGCAAAGAAATAAAGGAAAACAATAGAATGGGAAAGACTAGAGATCTCTTTAAGAAAATTAGAGATACCAAGGGAACATTTCATGCAAAGATGAGCTCAATAAAGGACAGAAATGGTATGGACTTAACAGAAGCAGAGCATATTAATCAGGGGTAGCAAGAATACACAGAACTATACAGAAAAGATTTTCATGATGCAGATCACCACGATGGTGTGATCACTCACCTAGAGCAAGATATCCTGGAATGCAAAGTCACGTGGGCCTTAGGAAGCATCACTAAAATAAAAGCTAGTGGAGGTGATGGAATTACAGTTAAGCTATTTCAAATCCTAAAAGAAGATGCTGTGGAAGTGCTGCACTCAATATGCCAGCAAATATGGAAAACTCAGCAGTGGCCACAGGACTAGAAAAGGTAAGTTTTCATTCCCATCCCAGAGAAAAGTAATAATAAAGAATGCTCAAACTATACCACACAATTGCACTTATCTCACACACTAGCAAAGTAATGCTCAAAATTCTCCAAGCCAGACTTCAATAGTACATGAACTGTGAACTTCCAGATGTTCAAACTGGATTTAGGAAAGGCAGAGTAACCAGAGATCAAATTGCCAACATCCACTGGATCACAGAAAAAGCAAGAGAGTTCCAGAAAAACATCTACTTCTGCTTTATTGACTATGCCAAAGCCTTTGACTGTGTGGACATAACAAACTGTGGAAAATTCTTAAAGAAATGGGTATACCAGAACACTTTACCTGCCTCCTGAGAAATCTGTATGCAGGTCAAGAAGCAAGAGTTAGAAGCAGACATGGAACAATGGACTGGTTCCAAATTGGGAAAGGAGTATGACAAGGCTGTATATTGTCACACTGCTTATTTAACTTATATGCAGAGTATATCATGTGACATACTAGGCTGGATGAAGCACAATTTGGCATCAAGATTGCCAGGAGAAATATCAATAACCTGAGATACACAGATGACACAACCCTTATGGCAGAAAGTGGAGAAGAAATAAAGAGCCTCTTGATGAAACTGAAAGAGGAGAGTGAAAATGTTGATTTAAAACTCAACATTCAGAAAATGAAGATCATGGCATCTGGTCCCATTACTTCATGGTGAATAGGTATTGAAACAATGGAAACAGTGAGACTATTTTGGGGGGGCTCCAAAATCACTGCAGATGGTGACTGCAGTAATGAAATTAAAAGACACTCACTCCTTGGAAGAAACGCTATGACCAACATAGACAGCATGTTAAAAAGAAGAGTCATTACTTTGCCAGCAAAGGTCTGTCTAGTCAAAGCTATATTTTTTCCCAGTAGTCATGTATAGATGTGAGAGTTGGACCATAAAGAAAGCTGAGTGCCAAAGAACTGATGCTTTTGAACTGTGGTGTTGGAGAAGACTCTTGAGAGTCCCTTGGACTGCAAGGTGATCCAGCCAGTCAGTCTTCAAGGAAATCATTCCTGAATATTCATTGGAAGGACTGATGCTGAAGCTCCAATACTTTGGCCATCTAATGGGAAGAACTGACCCCTTGGAAAAGACCTAATTCTGGGAAAGATTGAAGGCAGAAGGAAAAGGGGACAACAGAGGGTGAGATGGTTGGATGGCATTACCGACTGGATAGACATGAGTTTGAGCAAGATCCAGGAGTTGGTGAAGGACAGGGAAGCCTGTTGTGGTGCAGTCCATGGAGTCGCAAAGCATTGGACCTGACTGAGCAACTGAACCAAACTGCAGTAGTAATGTATGGATGTGAGAGTTGGACCAGAAAGAAGGCTGAGCACTGAAGAATTGATGCTTTCAAATTCCAGCACTCTAGAAGACTCTTGAGAAGCCCTTGGACTGCAAAGAGATCAAAGCATCAATTTAAAGGAAATCAACCCTGAATATTCATTGGAACAACTGATGCCGAAACTCCGATACTTTGGCCACCTGATATGAAGAGTCGACTCATTGGAAAAGACTCTGATGCTCAGGAAGGTTGAAGGTAGGAGGAGAAGAGGAAGACAGAGGATGAGATGGCTGGATGGCATCACTGACTCAATGGGCATGAGTTTGAGAAAATTCCGGGATACAGTGACGGACGGGGAAGACTGGTGTGCTGCCGTGCATGGGGTCATAAAGAGTCGGACATGACTTAATGACTGAATAGCAGCAGCAGCAGTGTTTATAAATTGAATGTGTCAAATCCTTCTTTGGAGAACAGATTCTGAAACATCCTCAGATTCAGCACACCCTCCCTTGGGTAGTATAATTATTAGTAGATCTAATTTGCCATCCCATTTTTTACATGAATAGAAAGCGATCATGTCCATGTACACATGGCCCCTCCTGTTTTCCTGTTCCTATTCTGTTTCTCCTCGGCCACATATTTTCCTGTCCAATGGACTCTTTTCATCTCTTACACACAAGAAATCAGAACATTTGTTCCTCTGGGCCACAGGGAATACTGGTGTTTACTTTTGTAACCCAGTCAAGAGTTTAGACTGAATGAACTCTTGAAGGTAAGAAACTTTATTCTTAATCTTGATTGGTACTTTGGAAAAATATAAAAATGGACTTCAAGCAGATGGAAGACATTCAAGCATTAGTTTCTAGATACAATATTTCTGTGGTGCCATAAGTACGTTTCCCCAGTGAGTTTATACCCTTTACTAGAGAACCAATTTTCTCTAGACACGGAGGTAAAATATCTGTATTGGAAAAGCAATTAAGATGCTTTATTTCTTGTTCCCAGCCACAGCTCGCCCACAGCTGGAAGTTCCCTGGACACCAGTCCTTACAAAGGATCTGTCGCTGACTATCCCGTTCAGTGTCTCGGTGTGTCCTCCGCATTCCGTTACCTCCTTGTTTTGTCCCTTCCTCCCCTGCCCTTTGCCTTCAGGACACTAACAGTGCTTCTTGCCTTTCTTTTTGTGCAGCGTTTCACAAGGACTAGATTCTTTTTGATTCCTGTGAGTCTTCATGCTCTGGGCTAGCAGAGAAAATCATGTTTGTTTGCTCATCCCAAAATGCTTTCTACATTTGCCTCTTCTATTTCTCCCAGCTTAGCTCTCAGTTCTCATCTCTCTCCCTGTTTTCCTACCTCCCTCTGCCTCTTCCATTTCCCCCATCTTCCTCCACCAGCCCCTAAAGTTAACGGTCGTGTTTTGAATCCATGTGTTGCTAGAAAACACAGGTCACCAGGCAAAGTGGCAAAGCAATATTCAGTCTCTAATTTACATTTTTGAGGCCTTCTGAAAAAAGCTTTTTATACATTTTTGAATAGCAGGAAAACTTTGATATACAAAAATTCAAAACATCTAGGCTTATCTAGGGGCTTCACTGGTGGCTCAGATGGTAAAGAATTTGTTGGCAATGCAGGAGACCTTGATTCCATCCCTGGGTCGGAAACATCTCTTGGAGAAGGGAATGGCAACCCACTCCAGTATTCTTGCCTGGAGGATTCCATGCACAGTGGAGCCTGGTGGGCTGCAGTCTATGGGGTTGCAAAGAGTCAGATACGACTGAGCAACTAACACTTTCCTCCCTTCCAACAGGCTTATATAACTTGAAACTTAGAAGAAAAAGGAGTCATTTCTACATGACCTGTATTCCTGCATTTGTGGTTGTGAACAGGAAGTAGACTGGCTTGTTTAAGCTTCTTCACCATTTTTGAGGAGGCTCTGGTCAGACTACGCAATTTTGCAAGATTTTGATCTGTGACTAGATAGATGCCTGTGAATGCCTACTGGCTTTTCTTGGATGCATATTTAAAAGAAGCAAGATGATTTCTTTTAATGATGAAGTCATTTTTAGAGAGTTTTCTCTTTGAATGTCAAATAATAAATTTTTTTTGGGGGGGCGGAGGGGGAAACAAAACCTACCATGCTAGAATTATAACATTGGAAGTTAATTACACTAATTCAGATGGGGTCAGAAAGGTCTCTGCACAGCTGCAATGAAGTGAAGCATTGGAAATTATGGACAAGGGCTAGCATCTGGCTATACAATCACATGGTCTTTGTGATGTTGATGGCGACAGGAAGATGTGGTCTGCTGCCTCTCAGGAAACACATCAGGTAAACACTTAGAAAGGGTCTCTGCTTGGGCTCCTGAAAAATCTGGATGCTATGTGCTTACTTACCATTTCTTGGCTGCTCCAAAATAGCACATACACAATTACCTTTAAAAATCAAGATACAAAATAATCTCTAGAATATGATGGCCTTTTGATAACATAAAAATTATTTTTAAAAGCTACATTCCTTACAATTCAAGTATTAATATTTTGAAGAGTCTGATACAGTTTTTTTACAGGGTAAATGATCAGCTCAGTCCCAGGAACCATGCTGAGGACAAATGCCTGAGGCCTGCTCAGGAGGCCCCCAGGATGGTTTTCTGTGAAGTCGTCTCTAATTTGCTACCACACTTATCAGGGACAGAGGTGGTCTCTTCCCTGAGGCTTTTCCATGGCCAGAGGAGAGAACCTGACCCACATTGAGGCTGCTGCCTCACCCTGGCTCAGTTGGACTCTGTCACTCAGTTCTGGACAGTTTCAGAAGCACCTGGCAAGTGGGCTTCCCAGCCACTGAGGACGCAGCTAGGGAAACTGGGGAACCATGATTTGGATGGGAGAGCCTCAGTTCACAGCGTGAAAGGGTGTGCTTTATATTTGCACCAGGCCCTGGGAAAAAAAGTGAATCCACTTTTCACCTGTCTGATAAATGACCAAGAGTGAAATTGTGCAAAGAAAGGGCTTGATCCAAAATCTTCCATGGGCTGGGCCATTTGATACGGCTGATCTGCCTGGAGCTTGAGTCTAAGGAACCCTGGAAGTGAAGAGGAAAGGGAAAGGTACCCAAAAGGTGGCTATACTCCAAGATCCAAAACTAAGAGGTAATAAAAATCATCTTCGTGATGGCTTCAGCGGGGAGGGCGTTTGCTCAGAGTGTTCTGTGGGATCATCTCTCTTTTTAAAGGGAGTCCGTCTGTTGAGATGATGAGATGGCTGGACTCAGAGATGAAGAGGCCTTGCCAGGAGTTCACTTTGTTCTTTCTTGTTTTCCTGAACTTTTATCTTTTGGTCTTGCTGTGTTGTCTGTGGGATTTTAGTTTCTCTGACCAAGGATCAACCTGAGCCCCCTACAGAGGCAGTGCAGAGTCTCGACACTGGACCACCAGGGAAATCTCTCCCTTTGCTCTTTACTCTGCTTTCCTGATCCTTAGGTCCCTAGGAAGTTTAGGCAGCAAAAGAATATATATGTTGTTGTTTAGTCACTAAGTCATGTCCGACTCTTTCTGACCCCATGGACTATAGCCCAGCAGGCTCCTCTGTCTATGGAATTCTCCAGGCTAGAATACTGGAGTGGGTTGCCATTTCCTGCTCCAGGGGATTGTCCCAACTCAGGGATCAAACCCATGTCTCTTATGTCTCCTGCATTGGCAAGCAGGTTATTTACCACTCGTGCCACCTGGGAAGCCCCATGAGTATATGTGTGTGTATATATATATATATGTCTATATATATAGATAGATGGATAAATAGATATGATCTGCTTTAGTAACTTGATAACACTCTCTAAGCGAAGCTCATTTTGAGGTAAACCCTGGGGACTCGCTCTCTCAGCTTGTGCAGAACCAGACCCAGTTTTGTGTGCTGGGGAGATTTCTGGTGGTTCTTCCTTAGCATTTTCTGCGTAGAAGAGGAGAGGTCCTCTGGATGCCCATGTCTCTGCTTGATTCTGCAGGTCTGTCCTTCATTCATTCCAAACACTTGCCAGTGAGTTTTCAGCAGAATAATTGGGAGCTTAGTCTCTGGGGTTTTCAGCAGAATAATTGGGAGCTTAGTCTCTGGGGTTTTCAGCAGAATAATTGGGAGCTTAGTCTCTGGGGTCAAACTCTGAGGACGTGTCCCGGCTCTGCCATTTGCTGCCCTGTGTGGTGTTGGAGGAGTTACAGATCCCAAATGGGAATAATGATAGAACATGCCTCTTAGGCTTGAGGATTAAATGAATATTTATGCATAAAGTATTCACAAGCATTCAGAAAGAACTTAAGATTATTACCAAAATCTTGGTTTTTGGAAAGTCATCTTCATGGGTGATTTTTGAAAGTAGAATAATGTTCTCCATTTTTTTTTTTTTATTCAACCAGATAATGGGGAAGCTTTGTGCTTGCAGAACAATGTTCTGACTGTGAGAAACTGGTTTTAGTGATTGTACTTAAGTCTTAACTATTTACGTGTATTAGGATTCTCTAAAGGAAGAGAACCAATAGGATGTGTGTATGTGTCTGTGGGTATAATTTTTTTTTAAAGAGAGATTTGAGAAATTGATTCAGGTGATGGAGAGGGCTAGTGAGTCTGAATCTGCAGAGCAGGCAGCAGCTGGAGACTTGTGGAAGAGCTGGTGTTACAGCTCTAGTTCTGAAGCCATCTAAGGGAAGAATATTCCCTGTGTTGGGGAGCCTCAGTCTTGATCTCTGAAGGCTTCCCCTGATTTCATAAGGCCCACCCACATTATGGAGGATAATCTGCTTTAATCAAAGTCTTATTGGTTGGAATGTTGATCTTTTCCAAAATATACCTTCATCATGACTGGTGTTTGGCCAAATATCATGGTCTAGTCAAATTGAGAAATAAATTAATGATCACATTATCCTTTAAGAAGAGACATGTCAGACACAGAAAGACAAATACTCGATGATATTGCTTATGTGTAGAATCTAAAAAGTACAACAAACTAGTGATATAACAAAAAAGAAGCAAACCTATAGATATAGAGAACAAACCAGTGGTTACCAGTAGGGAGAGGGAAGCGGGGACAGCAGTATAGGGGTAGGGGAGTGGGAGGCACAAACTATTGGGGTTAAGACAGGCTCAAGGATGTACTGTACAACAAGGGGAAGATAGCTGATATTTTGTAATAACTGTCAATGGAGCATAATATTTAAAACTTTTGTAAAAAATAAAAAATATTTTCATGATCTCCTATATATGTATATTGGGCTTTCCAGGTGGCACACGGGTAAAGAATCTTCCTACCAAAGCAGGAGACAGAGGAGACATGGGTTTGATTCTTGGGTGGGGATGATTCCCCTGGAGAAGGAAATGGCAACCGATTCCAATATTCTTGCCTGGAGAATCCCATGGACAGGGAAGCCTGGTAGGCTACAGTTCACAGGGTCACAAAGAGTTGGACACAACTGAGCATGCATGCATATACATATGTGTACATTTAAAATAAAACAGGGTTTGCATAAAGACAAAAGGTGAGGGGATGTGAGAATTATGTCTATAATGTTCAGGAAATATATAAGGGTGTTATTTATATAGAATTCACCTGCAGCATGAGGGTTCATGAGAAACACCTCTTGGCCTTTTCTGTTTACAGAGGAGATGTTGGCTTTTATCTTAGGGGCACTGTGAACTACAGAAGGAATTGCAGTTTCTATATTTGCACAGGTTGCTAGGGAGCTCAGAGCTGTCACTTGTTTGTAGTCCCAGAGAAGAGTCTAGAACCTTGAGGCATATATTTTAAGTGTTAAGTTAGCCTCTGTATCACCTTGATTGTCTTTCCTCATGTTTTTTTACTTATGTATCAGTGTCTTTCCCAAGAGTTTGATAGCATAAATCCATCAAATAATTGTAATTCTCTTTCTTGGTCTGTCTGTTCTCAAAGATACTAAGTCCCTGAAAATAGGGATCATGTTTTGTTCACTGTTGAATCACCACTTCTTAGATGCTATGTTAGTATCTAGTCTGCAATGGACTCAACTATTTGTTGAATAAATATATTAATGTATATATACTTTATAAACTATCCCAAATTCACTTCAGAATAAAGCACAATACAATTACTACATGAAATTACCTTTTAGTCTCTATGTAAAATTCTCTATGCATTTGAGGACTGAAATTCTAGATTTGACAGGGAGAAAAAGAGAGCTACTGGGTGACGCCAGGCATTCATTTCAGAAGTTGACACAATAATCTTTTTGACTCTTTCATGGAGAATTGATTATTAAAAGTGAGCTGGCTCCTCTTCCTGGAGTTTAGTGGCTTTGGTGAGGAGGAAGCTCTAAGCAGACTCTCCTCAAGAGGGCTTGAGGCCTCTGACATTGGTGGTTGCCGCCAGAAGAGTCATTTTCAAGATGAATTGCTGTCTTTGGGAGGGATGAGAAGTGCTTGATGCTTTGAGGTGATGAACACTAGTGGATTAAGCTTGCGGATATCTTAACAGTTTAGTTAGTTTTCAGGTGTCAATGAGTTTACCTGTGACCAGGAAGATCTTAACCTTCCCCTCACTTGACCAAACTTCAGACAGAATTCTCCTGGACTCTAGGTCCTTGACCTGCCTTGTCTCTTATTAGAGAGAACTTGGAATTCCACCTGTGCAGAGCTGACTCATTTGACTCCCTGATGCTGGGAAAGATTGAGGGCAAGAGGAGAAGGGGATGATGGAGGACAAGATGGTTGGATGGCATCACCGACTCAATGGACATGGGTTTGGGTGGACTCTGGGAGGCTTGGTATGCTGCGGTTCATGGGGTCACAAAGAGTTGGACATGACTGAGCTATTGTACTGAACTGGAATTGTAAATTCTCTGCCTCTGTGAGATGTAGGTATTTTAAAAAGCTTCTTGCAGGTTTTACAGGTCAGGAATATATTTCTCAAGCACCTGCACCAAGTCTATGAAAGTGCAGGAAGGTGACCCCTCCATCTCCCAGTCTGGAGGGAGGGGGTTCAGGAACCTAGCATCACCAGGAGCCTGTGTCAAGGGAAAAGGTACCTCCTCATCTGTACCCATATCCCAGCTCTATCTGATTTACAAACCAAAGTGCCTTTTTTTTTTTTTTTTTTGCATTTTAGAAAGTTTAGTATTTCTAAACCAACACCTCAAGACCAGCAAGCTGTATGGTGGAAAGATACAAGGAGTCAAGCTGAACTTTAGCCCATCCTTGAGTTTAAACAACTATGAGATTAACAGGTGGTTCTAGTGGTAAAGAATCTGCCTACCAAAGCAGGAGATGCAAGAGACATGGGTTTGATACCTAGGTCGAAAAGATCCCCCAGAGTAGGAAATGTCACTTCACTCCTGCATTTTTGCCTGGGAAATTCCATGGGCAAAGGAGCCTGGTGGGCTACAGTCCGTGGGGTCGCAGAGTCGGACACGACTGACCATGAGCATGAGCATGTGCAGGAGATTAAACGTGGAAGATGGAACAACCTCCCCTACCTGTCTGTCTGTCCCAGAATTGTCTGGCCACCAAGAAAGACACCCCCTGTTCAGTTGCCTGGTCCCCCCATCCGCTCATCCCACTCTCTGACCCAGTTCTTTCTTGTCTTGCTCAGTCTTCCCTCCTGCATGATGTTTGGGATGCTCTGAGTCTCACAGGTGGAGTGTTCTCCCTATGTCAGCAGTTCTCGGCCCTACTGCAATAGTTTTTATAAACAGAGGTACTCCGTACCTACATCTGGACTTGTTTTATGACACCGATAATATGACTGCCATTTTCATCAGTTGCCAAAAGTTCTTCAGTCTCCATGTTCTTCTGGTTCTCTTATTAAACCTCTTTTCTGTTGTACCACACCAGTTACAGGTAACTACAGAAGTATCTCAGGAGGGCAAAGTGATTTTTTCATCACTTAAAACTCTGTGTAGATTGACACGCTAGAGACATGTCTGTCCTACATTCTTCAATGAAGTGCTCCAACATGATAGAATTTCATGAATTAATTTTGACATAGATATCTCTGGAAAATTTAAAACTAATGAAGTTTTCTAAGAAGCTGAGAATGATTCAAAATTTACAAGCTGAATTTTCTGAAACAATGGCTTATTGACTGCACCTTTTAAAAAAAAAGTTCTTGTGACTGTGTATTTTTACCAAATGTCTGAATCCAGTCTGAAAACTCAGGTTGGATTCTCTCTTCTAACTCTGTTGCATGTGTTCAGGTAATAACACAATGCGAGGAAAACTAAATACATTTCAAGTGGGTTTGAGAAGTCAAGCAGGTGCAAGTAGAACCACACAATGGATTTTAGATCCAAATCTTTTAAGACCACCTGTTATTTTGGATCAGCCATGCTTTTCTACTCCCAGAAGCTCCCAGTCTCAGCATCCCAGGGCACCTAACGCATGTTTTCAGTTCTCTGCCTCTGTGACTCGCCTGAAAAATATCTCCACTTATCATTATTTGATTTGGGAACTTAGTAATCTAGAAGAAAAAAACTGGAAACATTATGGCATCATAGGAGAGGTCCCAGAGCAGAAGTCAGAAGTCCTGGGCCCTAATATTGGGTTGTATATATTTATGGTGATCTTATGTCACCTGCTAAGGTGGTCAGCTGCTTCTGAGCTGCATCTTGGATAAGTAATTCTTTCCCATGTGGTAATCTGAAGGACAAAATGATAACATGGGGGTTATAGGAGCTTATTAATATTTAAATAATATAAATACTTGTTTCACACGCGATCTCATATTTATTTTTATTTCTTTATTTTTGGTTGCACTAGGTCTGCACTGCTGCCTGCGGGCTTTCTCTAGTTGCAGCGAACGGGGACTCCTCTTCATTGTGATGGGAGGGCTTCTCATTGTGGTGGCTTCTCTTGTTGCAGAGTGCATGCTCTAGGTGCAAGGACTTCAGTAGTTGTGGCACACAGGTTCAGTAGTTGCGGCTGTGGGCTCTGGAGAGCGGGCTCAGTAGTTAACATGGGCTCAGTTCCTCCGCAGCATGTGGAATCTTCCTGGGCCAGGGACAGAACCCTAAACAGAGTATAGACTTACAGAAATACACACATAGTGATTGTTCAGTAAACTTTTGGGGACATGTGACTTGATATGTATAACTGTAAGCAATACTAAAATAAATTCCACAAATAATTCAACACATGTTTATTGTGTGCACATTATTGTGGTAGATCCCTTATGAGGTACAAAAATGCATCAGACATGAATCCTGCCCTCCAGGCACTTACAGTCCATCAGAGAATATCAGAAATGTGTATAAGTAACAAGGTAGAAGATCTAGATCTTAAAAGTCCTAGGAGAGGTACAGAAGCAATGCCATAAGAGTTCACAGGAGAAATTATTTTCTAGTTTGGTAAATCATGAAAAAGTTTATGAGGATGAAATATAAGGTGTAACTTGAAAGTGTTAGTCGCTCAGCCGTGTCCAACTCTTTGTGACCATATGGTCTGTAGCCTGCCAGGCTCCTCTGTCCAGGAATCTTCCAGGCAAGAATGCTGGAGTGGGTAGGCATTTCCTTCTCCAGGGGATCTTCCCCACCCAGCGATCAAACCCTGGTCTCCTGCATTGCAGGCAGAATCTATACCATCTGAGTCACCAGGGAAGCCCCATAAGTCAAATCTGGTCATGAGGCAGGGACTGTCCGGCCCAAGGGCACCAGGACCCTGGCAGGTGCTGAGTGAGCTTTGAGGGACGTGTTCAGATTGTCAGGGGACCGCTGTACTCAGCACTGTGCCTGAGTCCATGTATGTAAGTACAGTGCACACTCAGAAGGCACGGACTGCAAGAGGGCGGCCTTAAAATCATGATTCCGTGATACTGACTGATTTGGATTTTCTTCTTACAGATTAAAAAACAAACAAAAGCACCCCAAGACTTCACATCCTTCTTAGAGTAACCAAAACATTTACCCTAACATTTTTAAGTATGCAATTTTTGGTTAGGTTTCATGTATTACTCTAGTATTTAGAGTTATCAGAACTAGGGGAAAATGGTGAAAAAAAGTAAGTTTTTGTTTTATGCCCTTGAATATTATGATTTTAGAAGAAATATTAGTCTAATATATTGAATTTATGTTTTAAACATATAGAATTTTCAAACCTATACTTGTGGTTTTTTATTTTCCATCAAGATTTCGCAGTTTGGAATTGAGAACTGTGTATATGAATTTCATTCCCTCTAGAGGGTACTAAGATGGAGCAGAGTGTTATGGATTTTATATACATACATGTATATATATGTATATATACAGGTGTATTATACACCTATGTATAGGTGTATATATATACATGTATATATGCACACATGCATATGTGTGTTTATACATAATAGAGAAAGTGAGAGAAATTACTAAATATTATTCTTGTCACCATAAAGTCACCTGATAAATTTAATAAGCATTAAATATTACAGTTACATTGTAATTAGCATCGTTTATTTTATTAAAAAAACAGTCCTTTGTTATATTATATGCTTTTTAGCATAATGATGTCATTTTATTTTTAAAATCTGATTAAAAATATACTTCTCACACCTGGAGTACAGGAAGGGTGTCTGACAGGAGTTGGGTTTTAAGGCTCGGCTCAGAGGCGCGCCTGAGATTGAAGCACCTTGGCGTCTGCCTCGTGGCCCGTGGGCTGGGGTCCCCTGGTCACTGGTAGAAGGAGCCCACCACAGAAGACCACGGAGTGCAGGCTTAACCAGCAAGCTAATCTAAATAAACATCCGAGAAGTTTTGAAGCCCCCAATATCCTCCCCACTCCCTTTATTTTTCCCTCAGACTATAACGCACAATCTCCTCATCTCCTGAAAGGATGAGGAAATTGCCCGAATCCTCCCCACCCCAGGGCTCCCAGGTTCCTCTGGTGCCGCTTTGCAGGGTGGGGGGCATTGCTGTGCAGCTCCAAAGCCAGACAGAACCTCAGGGAGGCTTCTGCAGTTGGCTCATCTCAGACTCTTCACATCAGATAAAGCATCTGCCAAGTACATCCACTCCCTTTTCCTTCTGCTAGAGGATGTACAGATACGAGTTCTTTTTAAATCCCAAGTTCATCTTCCCATATGCTGTGAAGAACAGTAGTACAAGTAGTTTCTTTTGTGGAACATGCAGTGAGCTTCATTACTTATAGCAAACACTGTCTCTGTATTATTTTTTTTGTACGGTAACTTACTATTTTCTACTAGCTTTTCTTTTTTTTTTTTTTTGCCACGAGATAGAAAAAACATGATATTTATGTAAGAATATGATGCCAGCAGATTTCTGACAAGCCCCATTTACATGGTACATTGTTCCACAGGGTGTTTGAGTAGAAAATACAGAAGCACTATACAAACCTACTATTACATTGGAGAAATCATTAGCCTCAAAGGAGTAATAACGGTATGCTATTAAAACCATGAATACATTTTCAATATCTGTAATGAAAAAAAAACTTTATAAATATGTAAATTTCTGTTCAACAAATCCAAAATAAAATGCACTAAAAAACTGATATGTAGACAAAAGTTTATTTACACCATACAACATTTTAAATATTTTATACACAGCTGCAGCAGAGAAAGCTACTCAGAGCTTTCTAGAGAAAACTGCAATAATAAAGATGTGAAATATATTATTCATATAAAAGTGAGATTATTACTTTATTGCATTTAAAGCAATGAAGAATGTAGCTCAACAAACATTCATTTAATGACAAAAACTTTGCTTTTATATTATAAAGTAAAAAGTGTAGTAATGGCCAAACAGACTGTTATAAACTTTAAAAACTGCATAAATATGTACATTGTGCTTCATGGTGAAGTTTTTTGAAAACTAAACCATATGAAGCGGTTACAACATGAATCGTTGCTTGAGGTTTATCTATAAAGATTACCTTACAAATCCATTCCACGGGTACTCACAACACAGGGCAGTCAGGACTGTACACCTGGGCCTCTCTCCACTTGCCTGACCAGGGAGAAGTTACCAAAGCAAACATCACTGACATTTGGCACGTGGAGATGCTGACGTAGGAGAGTCGCATTGTCTGGAGAGAAATGTCAGGCTTCCCAAGTCTTAAGCGTCAGTGCAAATACATTTTGTCTCCAGCGCAGTCCATTTTGATTCTGTTAAACTTCTGTTTGAAAGTCCCCCTCCTGCACATCCAGAGGCAAACTCAGACATTTCTCCCACTCTGCTGGTCTCAGTTCCAAAGCATCTTTTGCCTCTGTGTCTAAGACATTGATTGTGGTGTAATGTTGGTATTCACTGGGGTTTTTGAAAGTGTCCCATGGATTCTTGTTTGGTGCTGGGTTTTCCTGTCAAGAAGAGAGGGGAAGGGAATCATTTATTTGATGACTTGGATGGCCGCTAGTTGAAATCTCCAGGAAGAGAGCCTGTTTTGAGCTTAATCCAGTTTATGTGATTCAGAGATGATTGGAAATTGTGGCCAGCTGCAGGAAATGGTTTTGATTTCAGTTTTCTTTCATTGAACAAACTGATGAACACCTTCTTTGAGTTACCCTAAAATGTTCCAGCAATCAAAGGAAGTGAATAGTAATATAACAGGCAATGTAGATAATGTTTTGTTTGGGAGCATCTTGTAAAGTGTCAGGATGGCTATAGGTTCAAGTAGGAAGGAGCATTTACACAAAATGTAGAACACTTACATATTTTGGCAGAATCTTTGGTGAGATTAAAGCAAATTGAGGCTATGTCATAAGGAATGTTGTGTAATATTAAAAACTATAACCCAAACTAGCCTTATTTTATAAAATAAAATTTTAGATCTCAATCTTTGCTTAGTTTTTCTTCAAGAAATTACCCGTTTTAGAATATGAAAATGCTACGTGCGATCTATTTTTTTCTGCTGTATATTCTTCACAATTTCCTATACACTTGCATGACACACTACCAAAAATCCTTTCAAAGAGCACAGCTTTTTGGAAGACATATCCGGCAATATAAGGGTTTAAAAAGAAATGTCTATAAGCTATTTCTTCTGAAGTTTCATAGTCCACTCCCTCTAATTACCTAAGATTTAAGATCTGCCTAATTATAACTCTGCCAAGAACTTCGATGTTGTAGGTGCTTGAGAAATGTATGAACAGACATCATTTGTGGTTTTTATATCCTGATATTGGCTAGAAGTTAGCAGTAAAATTGCTTTACTGTAGTAGCCAATATATTGTAAAGTAATTAGCCTCTAATTAAAATAAATAGGTTTATATTAAATAAATAAATACTACAAAAAAAAAGTCCTTTAAAGATTTCTATAAAGTGAGGGGCTTTGAACAGGATTTACTACACTGAGTAATATCAAAGACAAGAAGACAATCATGACTGAAATCTCCTTAGGAAGAAGAAAACAGTTCATGGTTGTTGAATCCGTTCCTTACCCCTCCACACACGAATTCTGGCCTTCTACTAACTACAATCAATTAGCAGGGGGAATAGAAAACATGTAACTGAATAATTGTTTGGATTCCACTCAGTAGATTAAACATCATTCTCCAGTATAGTCAAAAGACACAGCTTATAGAAATATTTATAACTAGATTATTTTTCTTTTTTAAAAAATTGATTTATTTTTAACTGGAGGATAATTGCTTTACAATATTGTGTTGGTTTCTGCCATACATCGGCATGAATCAGCCATAGGTATACGTATGTCCCCTTCCTCTTAAACCTCCCTCTAGAACCTCCCACCCCATCCCACCCCTCTAGGTCATCATGGAGCACCGGTCTGAGCTCCTTGCATCATACAGCAAATTCCCACTGGTTATCTGTTTTATATATGGTAATGCGTATATTTCCATTGTATTCTCTCGATTCACCTCACCTTCTCCTTCCCCCACTGTGTCCACAAGTATGTTCTCTATATTTGCATCTCCACTGCTGCCCAGCAAATAGGTTCATCAGTCCCATCTTTCTAGATTCCATATATATGCGTATAAGTAGAAATTACATTATTAAAATTCTCAATATGTTAGCTATTTTCAGCACTTGTTAGCCTTAATCATGAGGACATACAAGAAAAAAAATAGCTAATAGTGAAGATTTAATAAAATGTATAACTTTAAGGCATGTACACAGGGCTGATTCTGATTTAGTCAAATACCCTAATATCTCATGAATTATAGTCCTAGAACTCTACCCTTCTCTCTCTCTTTTCTTTCCCTTTCTCCCTCTTTGCTTCCTTTCAATCCGTGTTTATTTATCAACTGCTCTATGCTGGCATCATATTAGGCACTTGGGAGAGAAAGGTGATACATCCAATATAGAAAAGCACATGGTCCATGAGGGAACACAGATTTAGAGCTCGGTACACACAGGTCCAGATTCCAGTTGCTCCATTCCATATGAATGTGACCTGGAACAACTGACTCCATTTCTCTGAACCTCAACTTTAACATCTGCAAAACAGGTATGCTTTGTCTTTTGGGCCAAAGGATTTAGCAAAAGGTGCAGCTCATCACCTACTTTAAGGGTTGCAAAGATTAAAAAAAAAATGTGGAGAAGCTGAGCATAATATTTGATTTCAATAAATACTCACTAGATAGTAATTATACTTGTTATAAAGGTGTCAATAGTTAAGTGGAGGTATAAAATATATAGATATAAACACACCTACAATCCAGAAAAAGTACTGTGGGAGTTTGGAGGAGGGTGGAAATACAGCTTCCTTTTGTGGAGAGCACAGAGACCTTTTTGAGGAAAATGACTTTAGGCCTGGCAGAGAAGAATGCGCTTTGTCAGGAAGACATATGAGTGGCTGGAGGTCAGGTGGCTGGAAAAGTATATGTACTAAGTTCAAATCCAGACAGCGTAGAAATGGGGCCTCTCAGAACACAGACCAATTTATTTCAGTTGTAGTGAAAAAGAATATTAGAAAAAAAAATCAAGCAAAGATGAAAGTCAGATCATAAGAGGCTTTGTCTGCCAGGCTACTTCTCAATTTGGAATTTATTTTGTAGGCAATGAGGAATGGTTGGGCCTTCGGGGGCACTATAGGGATCAGAACAATCAGTCATCAATGGAAGGGTTCAAGGGCAGAAATTCTGCTGAATCAAGCCATGGAGTGGATTTATCCATCTTGGAGGAGGGTTGTCTCAAGGAGCTTTAAGGGAATCCTAAGTTTGACAGAGAGCTAATTAGTTCAATCATAAAAGAAGTCAAAATATGTAAAGTGCTAGTTCATTTGCTTTAAACATGACTTCCACAAATATTGTATATTAATGCATATGTGTAGAATCTAGAAAAATGGTATATATGATCTTATTTGCAAAACAGAAAAAGAGACACAAATGTAGAGAAGAAAAATATGGATGCCACAGCGGAAGGGAGGGTAGAAAGAACTGGGAGATTAGAAGTGACATACATACACTATTGATATTATGTATAAAATAACCAGTGAGAGCCTACTGTATAGGAAAGGGGACTCCACTCAGTGTTCTGTGGTGACCTACGTGGGAAGGAAATCTGAAAAAGAGGGGATAGATATGTGTGTGTGTGTGTGCATAGCTGATTCACTTTTCTGTACAGCAGAAACTAACAACATTGTAAAGCAACTATAATAAATATAATTAAATGTTTCTTCATGTTTAGAATAAGTGTGATTTTCCTTTTATATTTTAAAGATCCAGTACTGCAGATACAGGAAATAAAAAGGCTAATTTTAAACTTTGTCAGGATGTCTTGTTTCTAATTTCAAAGAGTATTGTTGCCTATACACAGCTGATTGAATTTCTGAGTTAGGAATACATTAATGAATGAGGTTCATCTCCTCTGGCATCCTACAGCACTCCCTGCGGAGCTGCGGTTCCCACCACGGCTCAAAAGCGTGTGGATACCCTTGTGTGGAGAAGACCACCACAGCCAGCAAGCAGGGCAGGAAGCGGGAAGCGGGGGATGGGGGCCACCCATCTTCCTCTGTGGTCGGAGGGTGATGGACTGTCATGGAGAGACTGTGACCTGTTCAATGGTCCAAGGAACGATCACCCCTGGAACAGCCTATGGGGGTTACTGAATTCAACAGGGAGAGCCACCTGGACCAGGAAAGCTTTCAACGGAGGCCTGAATCTTGATACAAAATTCAGTTAGAATAAGTTCCTGAATTGATGCAGTTGTATTACATTCATTTGTTTGTTTGTTTTTGCGCTCAAGTGTAGAATGGAGATGTACTTAAACTGAAGCACGTGTGATAAAGGACTAATAAACGATAAACTCAATATAAGCCAACATGCATAAGGCTTCCAAAAATGCTAATGTGGTCTTAGGCTGTATAAATAGAAAGAGAACATTCATAGAATAGGAGAATTCAGAGCCACCTGAAACATGCCTGTTTGTTTCCCCAAATTTCCTCGCCAGGGCAGACAGATAAGTAAGACAGGTGGGTAAGTCCCTCCCCGCCTCCATCCATCCTTCTTTTCCCCCTTCACTGATCTTTTCTTCCCTCCCTCTCTTCTTTCTTTCCTTCTTCCAACCTTTTTTTCTGGGGGGAAAGCGAAAGACCCCTATGCCTATTTTGTACGTTGATGGGGCTGTTAACCACACCTATTCCTTGGAGGAGATTCAGGTGCTGTCCTGCCTAGAGGTAGGGAGATAGATAGAGAGGTCTTCTGGTTTCCCTTTTATTCCCCAGATTCTACATAATTACAGTCATTTGCATTGAAAGGCAGGTGTTGTGAGTTAGTAGCCAGAAAAAAAAAAAAAGGAAACAGACTTTATTGAGGTTTGTGTTTTGAAAATCTCTTTCTCCACCCAATTAGGCACTGTTTCATTAGCAACATGCCACTATGAATTATAGGATAATAAATTCACTCACATGTTCCTTATTAATCAAAACGGAATAAGGATGTTTTTTTCCCTCTGTTCACATGTATTTAGGACAATAGTGAAGCAGCAATGACAACTATCCTCCCCACTCCTAACCTCCCAAATGATAAATATTTATAAATCTTTTCTAGAAGAGGCAGGCTGCTGCAGAGATGTGCTGTAATTAGGATGCTATTTTGGTTGTCAGGAAACTGAGATACAGATATTTGTGCCATTAATGATTTAATACCCAGACCATACAAGGGGAAATTACAATCATATTATAGCAGTCAGCCAGCTGTATCTGTTGCATAAGTCTTTCAAATTTGTAAGCATAACCTTCTCCTTTTAAAAAGAAAACAAGAACTTTCTTCAATTCATTTCAATGTTAGCTTTCAGGATTTCAAAATGAATAGCTAATGAGTTTAGAGCTAATTTCAATGGTGCAATTTTCATTTTCCTGCTAACTAAAAATTGACAGTTTAATATTTGGTGGTGTTGGGGGGTGGGTAGATGAGAAAGAACACTACATATAGTGTTCTCTGTATGCTTCGTGTTGATGATTCCACATAATGCATGATTCTTGCTGTATGGAGGAAAACAGATTGATATACACAAACTGTTTAGAGACCAGTGACGAGTTAAAGTCTACAATATTTCATTTAACAAATGCAGATTAAACTATTTGACATGTAAGAAATCAAGAGTGGCCATTTATTGATAACTTACTGTGTATGGCCATCATGCTTTTTAGTACTAAGAGGAATACAAGCAAAACACAGAGACACATAAATGCTTCCTCTTGATAAGTGAATAGCATTAATTAGAAAGCCAGGACTAACACTCATACATGTATGAAAGAATTACTAGCATGAGAAGGTGACCAGAAACACCTCAGAGGATGTGTATTTCAGAACACCAGAGGCTGGGAGGAGGACAGCCAGCCAGGGTGAAGCTGAGAAAAAGTGCCACACTTGGAGAGAAGAGGGTCAGAGCGTGGGCCATCCCAGCTCTAATTCTCAGAGCTGAGTCAGAGAGTTAGCTAGTGGCTGGTAAGGCCCCTCCTGCTTTGGCAAGTGTGAAGATTCAAGGGGCACATTATCAGACTACTTTCTATGCTCAGTTTAGGAGAAAACTGAGCTTCAGAAATTGAGCTGGGTAACTTGCTGAAGCTCAGATAGTTCTTGGCTGAGCTTTCTACTACAGGTCTTCCGCAACTTACCATGGATGAATGGTAAGTTCATTCCCATGAATCTCATCATAGTTGAAAATAACATACGCTCAAAGTGCATTCAGTACACCTAATCTACTGACCACCATAGCTTAGCCAGGCTTTGTTGTTGTTCGGTCACGAAGTCATCCAACTCTTTGCGAGCCCAGGGACTGCGGCACGCTAGGCTTCCCTGTCCTTCACCATCTCGTGTAATTTATGGAACACTGCACTGAAAGTGGAAAACAGGGTGGCTGTCTGGGTACAGAACGGTTGTCAACGTGTGGCTGTTCATCCTTGTGGTCTCAGGGCTGACTGGGAGCTGTGGATCTCTGTCCCTGCCCAGCACCATGGAAGAATACTGGACCACACATCACTAGCCAAGGAACACACCGACACTCAAAATGTAAAGTGTGACTTCTTCTGAATGCACATTGCTTTTGCACTATCATAAAACTGAAATATCTTGTTGAGCTATCATACTGATTTCTAGACCCATGATCCAGTGCTCTCACAAATAATGGCATAGCCTTCTCTGGAGCTCTGACCGTGCCATGCACACAGTAGTTGCCAAATATCATTGTATATGATTAAGTCCTATGCTAGGATTATAGTTAGAAGGACCAAGTGAAGAGAGTGGTCAAAACTAACGATCAAAGCCCCCAGCACTGATGCGTATCCTGAAACTCTGGGGGAAAACCTACCTCTCGAGTTTCAGGTAATAACTCTCTCTCTACAGATAGGTGTGCTTATTATCTATATGTTATATATTTATAATACATCTTATTTATATTATATAGGTTATATACATTACATGTTATGACTTTAAAATGCCAGGCATTCAAATGAAAATATTTAATCAACTCTTTGGAAATTTGAATTAACTGGCTTTTAGCTCTGATAATAAAAAGGCCAGGTGAATCCAGCACATTTATATATATATATATAACTCATTCTAATTAGCTTATACTTGAGAACATTTGAACTATGAACAAAAAACTTTAAAATTCTGCTATTCCTAATTTGCCTCTGAGTACAATTCAAAGCACCACTGGGGGATTTTTTTTTTTTTTCTATTTTCCATTCTTGTATTCCCAAGACAGCATCAGCACCAATGAAGTGATGTACACTCACCAGACTGCTTGTATTTGGTATATCCCGAAATCTGTCCAAAGTTTGAAATTTCTGATTGAGTTCCTGAAACAGCTCCATGTGCCTCTTCCTTGTATGCATAACCTTCTGCAAAAGAAAGTATGATGGCTCACATTTCTAATCTGATTTATGCATTAAAAAAAGAGATTTAATATTTTATTACACTAATAAGGGAAATCAAGTTTTGCAGGTACTAGGAGGTCCCAGAAGATGCCACAAAGGCAAATGAGCTGCACCAAGCCCTTGTCTTATAGTCAGCACTTCCAGGACATGAAGAATTGGCTTTTTCTTCCACTTACAAGATTAGCAAAAAATAGTTTTCTCTTGTGGGTGAATAAAAATGTAGCAGTCATTTCTGTGTAAGATTTTCATCATTTAAAGTTAAAGCTGTTTTACAAAAATTGCTACAATATAAAGAATGTTTAAAAATTTCAGACTGTAAAGCACCAGAGTCTCTCAGTGTTTGTCATGGGAAATATTACTTTTTATGTTTCATTTCTATGAACACTAAAATCTTGGCTGGCTCTACTAAAGAGGGAGCAAAGTCCCAGGCTATGCCAATTAAGGCTAACTCAAAGCAATAAAGTGTCTGAAATATAATGCTGAACTAAAAATCTTACACTTTCCCTGTGAATAATGATTGAGCTTCACAGAAGGAAAATCTGACCCATAGGTTTCATATATTTGTTTACAAAATGGTACAGAATCTTAAGAATTAGAATTCAGAGCATAAATTGTGTGGTTGATGAGCTTCTAAAACCATAGATACAAATACATTAATACTCGTCATCCCCAATTATATCCTTTCTTCCAACTTCATCACAACTCAACAAATAGAGTCCGAAATAAAAACGACCTTGGGGGAAGTATCATGAGCTGAATCATTTTCTATTACAGAGCATTTAAAAGAGCACTAACAAAGGAGGGATGGGTAAAAGTTCCCCTGTATTTAAAAGTGTTATTTTAAAGGAGAAAATACCTTCCTCAATTGTGATATTTGAAAGTTTAAAATATCAAAGTTTTGGTGGTTCTCCAAGATTATGCCTTCATGTTTATGTAAGATTTTATAGTCTTTTTAAGCACGGGCTTCATAACTCACCATTTGCTCTTGCAGACTGCGTAGGTATACCATATTCATGTCTGAGCTATGATTTGAACATTTGGTCTATTGTTTTAATTACCAAATATTTTCAAAACTAAGAATTTGTTTTGAAAAAGAAATGCAACTTTGGGGAAAGATTTATAATGCCCAATTTTGTTCTCAAAAGACACATGTGTAGAAAACTTTATCTCCTGGAGAACAAAAAAAGGCAAAAGAAAAATGCAAATGGTATCTTTAACATTTGAAAAAGGCTTGTTCTCTCTTACGCCAACTTTAATTTCTTATATTTAATGAATCTGTGTTTAGGCAATGCTTTGTTTAGCTAATTTTTCTTTTTTCACTAGCCGACTTTAATACGAGAGAAATTCGGCTGTTTTAAGTGTTGCTCTACTGGATTATTTCCACCTCGGCTCCTCTGAGTTCTAGGAGTTTGCTGTTGATGAATCAGGTGGGGAGGATGGGAACATGGCATCATCACTCATGAAAGGAGCATAAACACAGCATGAAGCTGCAGGGTGATTAACTTCTCTTCAGTTCTGGGGAGAATACAAGAAACAGATCTGTAGGATTTACAGAGAAACACTGGGCATACACCACTTGACTAGTGATGGCTGATGCAGATTGCTGTGAGGCGAGGATTTGCAAAAGCAACGCAATGGAGGGATTCTGAGGACCAAGTAGCTGGCAAACAACACCGTACATTCTATCCTGAGGGACACAAATATTCCCAGGCAGCAGCTGGTCCTAAGACACTGTCTAAATTATGGGTCTGAGTCACAATGAGTGCTTTAAAACAAAACAAAACAAAAAAACTATAGTTGTCAGTATATTGACTTCGGCTTGAACTACCATATAGTGCTTTTCCTGATAATGAATCTTATCACACAGTTATTTTGTGTTAGGGTGCAGTAGGAGTGATGTCATAGTAATGACATTTCTCTAAAGAGATTCATTCTGTCAGCTAATACATATTCATGACATCACATACTGAGCTAGACACTGGAGTAACAATACTGTGCAAAATCTGGTAGAGTCGCTGCCCTTTTATAGCTTGCACTATAATGGGGGACACACTTCAATCACATAGTTTAATTAGACTATGGTGAGGAAAAACAAGACATGCTGTTATAGGAGTAAGTGATTGGGGAATTTGCTAAGAGAAATCCAAGTGACTCAGATTCCAAAATATTTACATATTTAATTTTTTTTTTTTAATTTGGCCATGCTACATGGCACGTGGTATCTTAGTTTCCTGACCAGGGATTGAAGCCACATCCCCTGCACTGGAAGCATGGAGTCTTAACCACTGGATGGCCAGGGAAGTCCTACATATTCATTTTTAGGTTAAATTCTCAAATCAGTTATTCCTGCATTTTGTTTGTTTTCTTTCTTCTGTTTTATAAAAGAGAATTCCTACTGCAATTTTTAATCTTATGCCCCAATCCCCTTTCCTCAGGGAGATCATTCCTTTCTGAAGAGGACTCATTCTCTTCTAAGATGGTTGATGTTATTGGTATCACTTGCCCGCTCTGAGGTGGCTCTGTGCTGAGTTGGTCTGGGCTGTCTCTTTCCACTCATGTTTTATCTCATGAGAGGGGTCTGACTTTGTATTGGGAAACTGCCAATCAAGGTCCTGACCATCCCCTCCTGAGAGGTGAATTTTTACCTATCCTTCCAACAAAGTTCTCTTTTGTCTATCAGTCAAAGTCACTCTGTGTCTTGCAACCAGATATCTCTAACAGATAAATCATGTTTAATAAAGCCAAGTCTCAAATATATTCCATGGAAAGGAGGATACTGAGAGGAGTTTTTAAATCATATGCTCTGATGGAATGAGGAGCACCTTTTTCTGAACCGGGTGGATTTTGAAGAGTTGGATGGTTATGACATTCTTGTGTACATGGTGGGCACCAATCTGATGTAACCAAAGAGTAGTTTATGATGTTCTCCAGAAGCTCATAAAACTACTCTGAACAATAAAGCTCAAGGACCCTGAAATGAATATAAAATCAAATGAAAAATTTAGATGCTGAAATCTGGGCCCCTTCCTACCTAGAAAGATAACTGCAAAAACATCCTCAAACCAGATCATCAGCCTAGTTTGAAACTGCCACCTTGTCATGGCCTGAAATCACCATAGCAGTGATGGCCTACTGGTTCCGAGAAGAGTATCACATTATGGTTGCCAAGGGACAGCGCGTGAGTCTCAGTGTGACCTTCCAGGCATGATCATCTTGTTCAAAGATTCAAGTATGTCTTTCCGCTTTTTTAGTGGGGAAAGATCCATTGGACAGCCAGCATCACAGTGAATAGTGGGTGGTTTCTAACCCAGTGATGTTCTGGGATAAAAACTTAAGCTGAAGTTTTAGTTGTCACAGGTGATATGAGATTCACCTATTTGCTTAAATATTTAATTATTTGAAGCAATTACACCTTTGATGATTTTCATTACCTAAATGGAGTTTCATACTTATAAATCTTACTGATCCATTTTGATGGCTCTTTCCGAATTTTGCTTTTTTGCTGTTTTTCTTGGGGTTTTTTGTTTTTTTTTTTCTTTCTGGACTTTTACTGACCTTAGGGTTTATCCATTTTTCATTCTTTTTCATTTCTTTTGCAAAGAAATTGATTTCAGTGACAAAACTGCAACTTAAATAAGTGGAGTATTTAAATAGTCAAATAGATTCTAATTGGCAACACCACATAAAAATCAGTTCCTTCAGTTATAATGCCTGTCAAATATTACAGGCATCTTTTGCAATAAAGACAAATACTAGACAAAGCTCACTTTCACTTAGATTATTATCACTCAGCCTTTTTTCAAAGCTGTGCTGCTATCCCATTCTAAAAGGACCAGCCACCTAACTGCACAAATGTAGTGTCTCCCAAATAGCTTTTTTAATAGGACTTTTATCCTTCATTTATATCTTTGTAACTCAAGGAAGGTAGTCTTTGTGGCCTTTTAATTGTTGAAATTAGGGGGGAATTGATATGCTGTCAAGCACTTTCGTGAAATTTCAGATATTTGAGAAAAATTAGGATGTAAATAAACTTCATGTCTTGAGGTCCTACTATATTCCAGGCAGTCTCCTTGATTAAATGCTTGTCAAAGCTAGTAGTTTTAGATCTGGACAAGCTTGGATTTGGATCTTAGTTCCATGGCTTTCCAGTTGTATGGTAAAAGACAAAAAACTCAAATCTCCTTAAGCCAGAGTTTCAGTTGTCAGAATAACCTTGTAAGATTGCTTTGAAGATTTAAAAAGGGTTCTAAATCACTTATCACTGGAGCACACAGGTAAGAGCCACTTAAGAAAATGTGGCTGTATTATCTTTCCTAATCCTCACAATAACACTGGGAGGTAGTGGTCATTACCTCACTTGACTGATTAGGAGATTTAACTTGAGAGGTCAGTAAAGCTTGCAGCTCACACAGGTGGTGGGAAGCTGAATACCGAATCCAAGTGAATTCTCTCTGCATGCTGCTGTTTTAGGTGGACCCCATGGATTCAGGGAGCATCCTTTATCAGACTATCCAAGTTTGTGATGATGCCATCTCATTTTTCAGATGAAAAGGAGATTAAAACATTGAGGGTGGATGAGAGGGCTTCTGTTGAGAGCTCATGAACTCTGTGGATATCAATCACCCTGCAATGGTCTCATAGCAAGCACTGCAATTTTGGCTTGAAGGCTATTCTGCTCATCTTGTTCTCTGAACATCTTGTGGGCAGTGACTTTGAATCCCTGACACCCAGCACAGTGCTTGGCATTCAGCTGGTGCTCCACAGACAGGTACGGAATAAATTAAATGAATGAGGTGTCATAGACACATAGGTAGACAGACACAGAAGGCCATCACCAACCTCGCCTTCTCTCCTTCTGTTTGAAGGTTTTCTCTTCCAAATTCAGAGTCTAGAATTATAGAGTTGGAATCTCTTTAAGTTTGAATTACAGATAAGATAGGTATTACCACTGCATATATTAATTTTTTAGAAATGGAAGGAAGTGGTTAGAAAAAGTTGGAGAATCTCCCAACTATAAACTTTAGACTATGGGGCTGGGAAATCGTGTGCTGTTAGGAATTAGACACCGCTTGGCCTTATAGAGCTCTTCTGCCATTGTCCATATAATTAGTATAAAATTAGGGTTATTTTTCTTCTTCTTGTTGCTTTGAATGTGAGTCTTTAATTCAGCTCTTGCTGCTGCTGCTAAGTTGCTTCAGTCATGTCCGACTCTGTGACCCCTAGACGGCCGCCCACCAGGCTCCCCCGTCCCTGGGATTCTCCAGGCAAGAACACTGGAGTGGGTTGCCATTTCCCTCTCCAATGCATGCATGCATGCCAAGTCGCTTCAGTTGTGTCTGACTCTGTGCAACCCCATGGACAGCTGCTCTCCAGGCTCCTCTGTCCACAGGATTCTCCAGGCAAGAGTACTGGAGTGGGTTGCCATTAATTCAGCGTGGGCTGTTGAATACTAGTCTGCAGTGGTGTTAAAACTCGTGTGAAGGTAACAACACATACTACAGGTATTAAACTTGATTCTCAAAGTCATATTGTGGGAAGGGGATGATTTAAGTACCTTTCTTTGGTCAGAGTCCCAGTGTACCCATAAGACAGAATCTGTTGACCCTTGAAATGCCTGGCATTACAGTGTCAAATATGTTTCTATCTGAATAAATATGTACCCAGGGCTTAAAAGAAACCAGACAAAAAAATGGAAGAGGTGTGTATATATATACACACACACATATATATACATACATGCATACGTGTGTGTATATATATATACATACATACAAATATATCTGAGTGACAATTGCTGTCACTCAGAGTATACTAGCTACAGATAAATAATTTTGCAACAGTAGTTTAAATTTAGTAAGCTAGAAGAGAAGGATATAGCCAAGTTTTCAGTGCACAAACTTTTCCCCCCAAAATATACTGATTGCATAACAAAAGGCACACACGGCTAGGGGTTGGGTCAAAGCACGAAGGGGTCTTTTGTGAATAAGACATTTGTAAGAAATCATGCTTTCAATTTACAAATTAATATAAATATTTTCTTTTATATCACAGCTTAGCTGTGTTCATAAATGATATAAAATTAGTATAAAATAATATTTTATCTTACTTGACTATGTTCCCCCAAATCGTCCAATAAAATCAAGTGCCCACCAAGACAGGTCACAATTACCCTGGGTCTGTGCTGCCTTGTCCCCTCTGCCAAGTGGGAGAAGCGTGGATTGACTGGGTGTGGGGGCTCACCAGGAACTTCAAAGGAACATTCTAAGGTGAGTTTAAGAGGCTGCATGGTTCCCATGGAAGAATGTGACAAGGTTTATCCCCACATTTTTGCAAGAGAAGATACACAAAAGACACCTCTCTCTATGTATTTTTAACATGGAAATGATAAATATATATATTACAGTTTCAGGAAGGAAGTTTGTATTCCTAAGAATTCTTTGAGCTTTGTCCTCAATCCAAGACAGACAGTTTAAACCACCTGCCAAATATTTTTAATTTCACATAATAAGAGGCACCTTTATCCCCCAAGTATTAAAATACAATTCATCCTAGCTAAATGTCTCCTTGGCTTCCCTGGATGTGTTTGTGGTACTAGCAGAAGCTCAGGCTCAGACCTGCAGAGCTGTCTTTCTTTGGCTTCCTTGCCCTTTGACCTTGACTCTTCAGTGTCCTTTTAGCCTACCACCTCTGCCCTCCTGGGCTTCCCTGGTGGCTCAGAGGGTAAAGCATCTGCCTGCAATGTGGGAGACTCGGGTTCGATCCCCAGGTCAGGAAGATCCCCTGGAGAAGGAAATGGCAGTCCACTCCAGTACCCTTGCTTGGAAAATCCCATGGATGGAGGAGCCTGGTGGGATACAGTCCATGGAATCACAAAGAGTCGCACATGACCAAGCAGATTCACTTCTGCTTTCCAACACCTCTAGGAGGTGGATGCTCATTTCTTCTTTCCTAGTCTAGTCACTCCCTAGTTTATATTTCAGCTTCCTCCCTTACCACACTACCATCTCTCCTTCCTATTACTGCCACATTCATCTTTCCATAGCCCAAATCAGAACTAAAAAAATTCCTCATTAAAAGTAAACAAAACAAAATACAACAGAAAAAACTCAGGGACTTTTAGCAATGAATTAGGTAAAAATTGTTCCTAAGGTATACAAGCCCTTCACTAGATGGTTTATAAACCGCCTCCTCGGTCTGTTCTTGTCTTCCATACGACCCAGGTTACAGTGAATTTTGACGTGCTTCTTGCTCATTAAACATGCAAGGGCAACCTCCACGCCTTTTCCCCCTCTGGGGATTTCTATCTGACATTACTAGCTCCTTGAATTATACATAACATGGTATCTTCGAAGTCTAATGTGGCTATCATCTTTGAGGTGTTGCCTCCACTGTGGTCCATTTTCTATATTGCTCTCTGCTCCAACTCAGATATAGTGTTTGACCATGTTTTATTAAAGTGGATCAGATTAAAAATTCAAATTTTCATCACTCACTCGACAAACACTGGAGGGTTACGTATGCACTGTACCACCTCTCTGCTTAGAATTGGGAATACAAACTCAATAGACAGTTTGGTCACAAAACATAGGGTCAATACTAGAGTAATTTCTGTATACTTTCTAGAAAGTAAGAATCTATATTCCACAATTTTATGACCAGTTTACTTGCCGTGTTCTTTGCTCAATGCTGTCTTGGAGATCGGCACTATGAAACGGCTCCTCCCATGTACGACACTTACCCACAGGGTTTTTGGATATGTGAGTTAAAAGAATGTTGTTATCACGTGTGGATTCTGGGGAGTGAGAGAGGCCTTCACCTGAAGGGAAGATGCTTTTAGGTATCCAGGAGGCAAAGTTTGTCTGGCAGTGGTTTAAATGTCTGAGTTGGCCATTGTGTGGTAAAACTAGCAGGCTCAGGTGGGTGTTATCAGAAAGTTTGACATCAACATTGTTTAATTTATCCAGCCTGAATTAAAACAGGGAGGAGACAACTTGGACTCATCCTCAAGGACTATCCATAGAGAACAGATAGATTGTATTAAAATTTGTCATCATTTAAATGCAGCAACAATTTCTCTGAACACAGTCCATGAAACATCTGTTATATAATTATAGTTGCACATATACTAAGGGGAGTAGTATTAAACCATTCAAATCATGAATCAAAGACATTTTCTGGCAAAACCTGACACCAATAGAAGTCATGCAAGAACCAAAGTAATTAAAGAGCACAAGAAAATATCCAGAGTTGCAGTGTTGCAACTTTTTGTTATCTTTTTGTTATCAGCAGATGTTTTCATAATACCCTGGTTATATGTTGGAATCCAAAGCACAGGAAGAAAGATCAGCTTAAGGAGTCTGTTACCAGTTGCCACAGAGAAAATTTTTAAAAAGAACAGTTTTTCTAATTTTCCAAAGGACACAGATTTCTTTTCAGTGCCGGCAATTACATAACTTTAGTTGGTTGCACTGAGGCTTAATTTTAGATCTAGATTTTTACTGTATTTTATCAGTGATGCCTAGTGGGTTAATCTCACTTCTTCCCTTCCCCCTACTACTAACTAACTGCTTTCAGGAATATGTGTATATACACACACACACACACATATATGTATAAATATATACACACGTATACATATATCAGGAACATATACATATACAGGATGATCCTCTCTTTTGGCTACCTGAAGAATTAATAGGAAAAAACCCTAAAATATCTGTTCCTTAAAAGGTACTAAAGAATCTAAAAGTGAAGAGTTTTGCTTATTTTCTCTTTGAATTTACAATCTTGATACTTATATCTTAAAATTTAGGCTATAATGAAGTATCTGTCCTGTGCCAGTTTAATATTGATGCAATTGAGCCACATCATTACTAAAATGTGCCATATCATCATTGAGGTCAGACTCATCATCACTATTTTGTATCTTGTACAAATTCTACTAAAATATGTCTTTAAAAAATCTAATTCTCCTTAGACTCTATTCAAGGTAAACTCTGGGCTTGCTCACCACTGTAGTAAACAGAAACTTCCATCTCCCTTTTGACACTTGATATGCATTGCTGGGTTACAATATTCATCTACATAAATGAAATGATGGAATTATGAATTTCCATGTTCTGGGAGGCTTCTAAAATTTTAGGATATCAGCTAAGAGTATTAAGTTCTATGTAGGCATCACAACAGTACAAATATGCTGGAAAAATTGATAATGCTTTATATCCAATTATGTCAGCAGGCTATGAATCATATCCAATTATCAAGATGCATAAGTGCATTTTATGTGATGCTCAAACATCATTAATTTTGTGCTTAGCACAAGCTGCTCAAATGGTATGATTTCAGTAATTTCTAGCATCAATATTACAGCATCAATATAAATTCAATGCAAATTGGAAAATGAACATCTTCATCTTGTTTATATCTGTGAAAAAGCATTTACCAAACAGAGGAGCACGTTGAAACAACACTTGCTATTGGAAAAACGAGTCTGGAATGTACCACAGGGAGCCTGAGTCTGGCAAGTCAGTCCCAAGGAAACCTAGCTACCCAGCCAAAGACCCCTCACAGGTGCTCTTCACATCATCACTGAAGTAGAACAAACATGACCATTTTAAATATGAAAAATATTTAGAATATCAAGAAACCAAAATTCCTACTTTCCAACAAACTGAGGGATTTAAACAAATTGACCAGATTCAACTCTCACCATAAACAGCCCACATGTCTTAGCATTATGAAATGGAATCTTTAATTGTATGTAATATCTCAGACTCAGCACACATTTAAAGCAATCAGAACTTACATTTTTTTCTCTAAAACTAGTTATACATTATGGATTTTAATGAAAAACATGACTCCTCGTTTTAATTAAAAAACGTAGAACTCTTACATAGCTGCACAGAGTAATATGCTTAAGTAATTATACACCAATTTCAAATTCAAATAATTAAAGTTAAAACAAAAATAATTCTTAGACACTTACCTCAAAATCAAGGTCTGAATATCGTGATTTTCTTCTCTGTTAGATATTTTTTAAAAAGAGAAAAACCAAAAAAGTTATATTTAGTATTAAAATAAAAATGATTATTTTCAATAAGATAATCCTGTTTTTTTGTGATATAAACACTTCCTTCACAAAAGAATCTCAACATTTTTATGATCTCAAACTATGCCATCCACATTATTCCATTTTCACTTTGGATTTCCTTTAAAATTGGAGAATATAAATTTATAATATATTCCTTATCTTGACCTCAAGTCTTTTTTTTTTTTCAATACAGAGAAATTTTTAAGGGGAAATTCACTTAAAAAGTTCAATCTTGAAGGAGACTTTAGGCCTGCTACAGCAAAACTACTTTACAGACACAAAGGATTCAAAGCTGTGGAGGAAAGGCATCCAGTCATCTCAACACTTTCCAGCCATCACCCCCTCAACCTTCATTTCTACCAAATTCTACCTAACCTTCTGTCTACATGCCAAAATTCTCTATGGGTCTCATCCACAAATTTCTCTGTGCTTGGTAATCTTCCTTGACAGCACAATCTTTCTCAGAGCTAGGCATGAAAGTATTTGCTCTTATTTTTCTTGCCTGCAGATTCCCCACAGACAGAGGAGCCTGACAGGATGCAGTCCATGGGGTTGCAAAGAGCTGTACACAACTGAGCAACTAAGCACAGCACAATAAAACAAGTAGCAGTCTGCACCCCAGTAGAACACAGATGTAGATGTAATACCTCACTATGCCTCAGAATCCGGAGAAGGCAGTGGCACCCCACTCCGGTACCCTTGCCTGGAGAGTCCCATGGACAGAGGAGCCTGGTAGGCTGCAGTCCATGGGGTTGCTAAGAGTTAGACACAACTGAGCGACTTCACTTTCACTTTTCACTTTCATGCATTGGAGAAGGAAATGGCAACCCACTCCGGTGTTCTTGCCTGGAGAATCCCAGGGACGGGGGAGCCTGGTGGGCTGCGTCTATGGGGTCGCACAGAGTCGGACGCGACTGAAGTGACTTAGCAGCAGCAGCCTCAGAATCTGTTAAACACTTCCTGAATCTAGTTACAGATAAATGTCTTGATAAAATCAGGAAACGGTTAAAATGAAATTAATGTGATTATTTAATATTAGTATAGGGCAGGTATTCTTAACATCTTCTCTAAATCATTCACTGAATTCGTAGAATTATTAGGTATAGAAGGAGCTATCTGATAAATATAGACAATGTCCACGAAATTATTGGCGCTCAAAAGTTTCCAATACAGGCTTTTTTTTGTTTGTTTGTTTGAGAAAGTAGGAATGAAAAACAGAGGAAATTAATAAATATTAAAAAGATGAACTATACAGGCAGTAGGGAAGATATATAAAACTTCTTCTGTTTTTTTTTTTTTCTTTCTTTCCTCTTCTCCTATCCAAATAGCTATAGTGTGAAGTTCAATAACCTGAGGGAGTCATGTCCAAGATAATGGAGAGATTCTTGTAACTGTTGAATATTAGGAGAGAAAGAAAGGAACTAATGCAGTTCATTGGAAAATATGACTAAATTTCTGCAGCCAGAGTTAAAATTGTCCCTATAGACCCTGAACCTTCCCTAATCAACTTTCCAAAGCATGTTGCAGTAAACAGAAGGTGATACACCCAAAGAAAGATTATGTTTAAAACAAACAAAAAAAAGGTTTACAAGTTCTGAAATAATTTGATTTTGGTGGAGCTGCTTAAGACTTGAGAATCAAATCCTTCAGTACGGTCAAAGAGAGGCAGAGAAGGAACTGCTTTATTCAAAGGAAAGTCACCCTGCTGACCCCACTCTGCTTCATGTCCCAGTTCTGGGGGCATCCTGGAAGGAGAGGTGTGTGGGGAAAGCCGTGTAACCCAGGCTTCCTTGGCCACCCCCTGCCGCTGTTATCAGCTGCCCATGATGTATGAGCCATGCCGCAGCGCCCTGCATCCTGCTTTGCTCTGAGATGTTAGACCAAAGGTCAGGGCATCCCTCCTGTTCTTGGGCGCTTTGCCTTCTCGGCACTGTGACTCACCAGGACACTTTTGCAACTGTACATTAAGCAAATTTCTTTACTAATACAGCAAAATTCAAGCATGGAAACACTTAGTGTTAAGCAATTACTACAGAACATTAGTCACGCGCTTTGGGTTTCATTTGAAAATTAAATAATGAGACCTGATGGAAAAGGTTCAGTTATCCAGCAAAGAGGCCTGTCCACTGCGTGGGCTGAGGGCTTCTCTGTTGCAAAGATCCTAACAGCCATATGCTGCTCTCTTGTTTCTGAATGCAACGATGTGTTGCCTAAGAACCGGAAATGCGGATGGATACATATTGCTGTAGACCTTAGATTTCAGGCCCAAGATGGGAACCATCCCAAGATGGGAACCCAGAGGAGCAGCAGAGAGGGGTTGTCCCTGTGAGAGCAGGTGCCGGTTATGTGGCTGTGAAATATGGAAAATAAAATGGATATACGCCCATAAATAAGTTTCTCTCTGTTTCATTTCATTAATATCACATTATAATGTAAGGGATTAGGCTAAGAAATGAGCACATGAAGCAGACTTCTCAAAAGATAGTTGGGTGGACGGGGGTAGGTAGGCTGGAAAATCCAGCAGTGAAGACTTGAAATTAAAGAGTTGAAAAAATATGGCAGATTTTTAGAGTCCAAGGGTAATAAAATATGTGTAATATTGACCAAGTGTTTCAACCTTTTATAAAGTGCTTTCACATTAGAACATGCTAGCTGGCCTGCAGGTTGGTTAGGAAAGAATTATGCATTTTCCCGGTTTATGAATGAGGAAAACTGAGGACCGGAGGAGTTCAAATAACCCGCCTGCTTCACCAGGGTAGTAATCGTGTGAGCTAGGATTCCCACTCAGCTCTCTGACCGCAAAATCCTGTGTTTTTTCCTCCACTGTTGCCCAGTGACTATCCCATGGTGCAAGGTTCACAGCCAAGATGGTTCATAACCAAGATTCATGTGATAGTTTGCTGACTTTACCTGGAACTCAGCAAGAATAACATTGTAGGATCCAGTCAACCCCAGGATGACAGCAGGAGCCTGAAATGCTTTGCAAGCCTGAAGCAGAATCAAGCATATGAACTGCTACATGTCAATTATATTTTAAAAGAGAAAAAAGTGATAAAGTGATTCTAACATGGGCTAGTTTATGAGCCAAGATGCAACAACACAGTGGCAGACTTCACTCCACAATGGGTCTCCCGCTGCAAAATCAATTTTATCCTAAGGAAGTATTTGCATTGGAAAATCTGTGATGGAATGGAAGGACCAGAATGTTAACTTCTGTTCTTCACTTCCTCATGATAACACTCACCATCTCTCAGTCTGTTTTGCAGTGCGTGGAAGAATCTTTCAAAGCACTGAAGTCTGTGGAAACTGTGACTGCCTTACATGCTTATTCAAACATACCTCTGAGCTCTCTGAGTGCTACTATAAGGTAGGAAAGTGGTTAGAAATAACCGTTACATGTTTAAAAGATGAGAATCAATAAAGAAAAGTGATCAAGTCAAAACAACTTTTCTGATAAGTTGATAATTGAAGAAATGCTACATATAATTTAAAATAAGTCAGGATGTGGCTGCATGCATACTCAGTCATGTCTTGATTCTTTGCAACAAGATGGCCTGTAGCCTGCCAAACTCCTCTGTCCATGGGATTTTCCAGGAAAGAACACTGGAGTGGGTTCCTATTTCTTACTCCAGGGAATCTTCCCGACCCAGAGATTGAAAAGTCAGGATGGTGCCAACATATTTTATGAAGATAAAAATACCCCTCTCTCTATGGCCCCAAGTTCCCAAATAACTTGATATAATTTATCCTTTTTGCCATAGTAGATGATGTTTCTTCTATGCTCTTTCCTTTTCTTAATTTCCCACTTAGAACTCATCCCAACTTGTATTCTGTCCTCAATATTCCATTAACATTCTTCTTATTGAGGTCTCAGAAGAGATCCATCTGGTCAATTTCCAAGGTTATTTTTCTCTCATCTTACTGGACTCTCAGAAGCTTTTGAGTTAATCACTTCCTCATTAAAGCACTCATTTGTCTCAGCTTTTCCATTTATTTTCTTTTCCTCCCTCTTATGTACTGCAGCTCAGCCAAGTCTCCATCGCTGGCTCTTTCTCATCACCCTGCTTTTAAATGTTGAGTTGCATAGTTGTCTTTTTTTCACATATTCTCTTTTGGATGAACTCATCCACTCCCATGGTTTTAAATACCATCTCTTAAGTTGCAAACACCTTTATTCCCATGTCTTCCCATCACAGGAAATGTTGCGTATCTAGTTCGTTGAGTGACGCTCTTTGGCATCACTGTTCATCCACCAGCAGTGCCATCTGTTCATCATGTGAACACAAAACACATCTTGATCTGCCCAATCTTCTCCACCTCTGCTTCTCCTCCATAGTCAAAGGCATCCTTATCTCTCATCTGGATGACCTCAGTGGTCTTCTAACTGTCCTCCAATTTTCTGTTCTACACCTTCTGCCATTGCCACTGGATCCTAATCCTCTCTTCCACACTATCAAAGTGATAGATGAATGGATGGAGAAATGACCATGACAAATGCTTATCTGTCTCATTTGCTTCTCTTCTTTTACAAGGCTCTAAAAAGTCTCGTCCCTTCTTCCTACTCCAACTCTATAAGAAGCTTGCCCCTCACTTCACAAGTCTTCTAACCCTATGGGATTTCTTTGGAGGGAATTATGCTGAAGCTGAAACTCCAGTACTTTGGCCACCTCATGCAAAGAGTTGACTCATTGGAAAAGACTCTGATGCTGGGAGGGATTGGGGGCAGGCAGAGAAGGGGATGACAGAGGATGAGATGGCATCACTGACTCGATGGACGTGAGTCTGAGTGAACTCCGGGAGTTGGTGATGGACAGGGAGGCCTGGTGTGCTGCGACTCATGGGGTCGCAAAGAGTCAGACACGACTGAGCGACTGAACTGAACTTAACCCTATGAGAACATTCCAAGCTCTTTCCTACCTCAGAGCCTCTTCACTTGCAGTTTCTTTTTCTTGAAACATCACCTGATCCCTTAGCACCTCACAAACCATGTTCCTTCTTAACTTCACTTTTCAATGGAGGTTTGGAAGTCTTCTCAGGTCTCCTCATCTAAAGAAGCCTCTCTCTCACATATTCCACAGTTATTGCCCAGCACAACACACTTTCAGATTATTCATTTGTTAACAGTTCACCTTCTATCTCTTCCATAGGGTTTATTCACCAAAGGGGCAGGATCCACATCTGTTTTGACCACTTTTATATCTCAAGCACCTTAGCCTAGAGCCTGGCACAGTAGTAGACATTCACAAAATTAGCTGAAAGATTGAAGGAGCTACACTATGGAAGCCAAACAAATTCAAAACAATGTGACTTGTTTTTCTGGTTTTATTTTTCCCAGGAAGACTCCAGGAGAATTTGTATAAGCTGGTGGACTATATACACAAAGAAAACCATTTTGAATAGATCAGCTGACAGCCAAGTGGATCAAGACCATTTAGAGGAATGCAGGCCTATCACTAATAGAAGGAAACATTCTTTAGGATGAACTCTGAGTAAGAAAATGCCCACCAATATGGGGCTACTCAGGGGAATAGGATGTGCACAGAGGTGTCTCTGCACAGTGAAGTCTTGTAGAATGATAAATAATTTCTCAAAGGGAATACTTCATTGTCTGTGTCTTTGCAGATTAAGCTGGACAAGATCCTAGAAGATTCACAGTGAGGAATAAATTCCATGGACTAATAAATGCCAATATGAGTGCCATTAAAAGTTTCCATTACAAACTGAGCAATGAACTCACTCAAGTGAGAAAGCTTTGATGTCATATCCATTCAAAATATCTGAGTAAATGAAACTTGAGAATCATTCATTTTGAAAAATGACTTATTAGAGCTAACTTTGCTTGCCTAACTTTGTGTGCCTGCATAAAAGACAAAATCCCCTAACCCAGCAGCAAAAACAAAACACTGAAGAAGGAAAAGGCTTTCTTTCACCACAGCTACATGAGGGAAAAAAGTTTACATAATAAAAAGATGCTTCTGCCCAATGGTCAGTTCTATAATTGTTTCTGTTAGTGACGGAGTCTCTAGTTCCCAAGCATGGCCATAATACTTTGTCTAATATCTTGAATATTGACTTAATTATAGCAATCAAGTTTCTGCAGCAATATTCAAGGTATAATGGTAATCAAATAATAATCACACCACCTTACATCTAAAGTGCTCTTTACAATTTTCAAAGGATTTTTCACACACATTATCCAATTTGATGTTCACCGCAGCCATAAGGGAGGCACCTGTGATGTGACATTATAGCTAAAATGTTTTACCTTTCAAAGCCATTATATTGAGATCTCCAGAATTCATGTCCAGAGGAAAATTGGCATATAAAAAGTTAGCACAGAATGCTGTCCCTTTTTATGCACTTAGAAACAGAGAGAGATTTGGCTGAGCGTGTTTTGAGATACATCGTTAAATTTATACCTGAATACTCAGAAAACCTGGAGCAGCAAAACTTTGTTTAAAACAGCAATTGTGCGATTGACTATCTAATTCTGTTTAGTTACAAGAAAAGCTTAGGCTAGATATGTCAGGAGAATAAGAGAAACCACTTAAGTGCTGACACTGGAGCAAAGCGTTTCACAGGAATCCAAGTGATGGAGGAGCCGAGAAGCCACATAAGGGGCCACAGAGGAACGCAGGGATTCACAGGAGAAGAAGCTAGTGCTCCCCTCCCACAGGGACAGACAAGGGAGATGGCACAGCGACCTGACCCCGGGGGCTGCGGCATCTAGCCAAGGCTGGAGGCACCACAGAACTGCAGATAAAGACGCAGGTGCTGCCCAAAGCAGAGCGAGGAGAAACACCTTGGCTTCCCTGTTCTGACCAGCCCCCAGCCTCACAGTGTTTCCTCGTGGCCAGCCCTCTCACCTAGCCAGAAGCCTGCATCAACCCCCAAGAGACCCAGGGGCACGGGGGTCTCTTGACTTGGAGCCACATCCAAGTTGAGAAGACTTTTGAGTGAGGAAATATGTCCTATTTAGATATACCAGCTACCAGACACAGAGTAAAGAGTGGTGTGGCCATGAGTCCAGACAAATACTGACCTATCTTCTTATACTGATATATCTATAATTAAAAAAAATAAGTAAGTGGAACCACAGCCCAAGGTTTAAACTATATCTCACAGTCCTCAGTGGCTTGAGAATACAGATCCTCCTTTTCCCTCACTTGCTTCACAGGGTCTTGTAGTTGTCTATATACACACCATTCACTCGACACATTTTGTTCCTTAACTGAAAGGAAAGGACTTAAATCCTAATAACAACCTCATCTTTCTTAGCTTTAAGGAAAGCAACTAGATGATATCCAGGCCTGAAGCCATCATGAGAAATTCTACCATGGGCATATTGCAATGAATCCATAATTGTGGAAATCTAAAAATTTTCAGACTTGCTTAACAAGTCCATTCTGGGAATGGATACAGTTTGGAAAATGGCAGCAAACATATTTCGTGAAAGAAAGAAACCAGAGAGTATTAAGAGGGGAGAGAAGTTGGATGTACTTTTATGCCAAAAACAAAAGAGAACGAAAAACACAACTTGATGCATTTATGAAACTTTCTACACGGAATAATTGGGGGTTAGCTGCACAGGCTCCCCCGGAGGTCGGAGCCTGTTCTGCGGGCACAGTCTTGGGGTTGGGGAGCCGCCCTCTCGCTTTGGTGCCTCCTGCTTACTTGAATAAACACTTCCACCCACTCTTTGGCTTTGTTTTCTCTCCTTTGCCTCTTGCTGTTCCTCGCCTGCACTTTTCCTCAGCAACACTGTATTCTGTGCAGCACTGGCAGCTTTCACCCTCTTCTTTCTTCCCCCCACCACTTCCCACCTCGGCAAATTGCGAACACCCACTCCTCTGGAGGCGACTTTCTGAATCACTGTGAACATCTTTTCATGACACCCTTGAGAAGCTCAAGTGGCATCTGGCTGTCCTCTGCTGCCCCAGCTTCCTGGGCAAGAGGCCCCTGCGGCTGGGCCCTCCTTTCTCACTCCAGGAAGACTCAGACTGCGCCAGGGCCTCATGTCAGCCAGAGGGCCACTCCCTTCTGTCTTCCTACGCTCTTCCAGGTCTCAAGACACCTCCTGGCTACTGCTGCTCCCCACGCTCCATGTTGATGCTCTAGGCATCTTTCTGCTTCTCCTGTAGTGTCAGAATATCATCTTCCCTGATGGTTGGCTACAGACATTGTGGCAGTTAACCACTCACTCTGCCCACAGAGGAAGTCACACCAGACTGGACCTTCAAGGCCATAGTCCTGCTCCCAGACTTGGCTAGCTGTACACATCTACGCTTCATCCATTCCATGTCATTATTCCATATGACCAAGTGTCTGACCTGGGTTAAATGAACTTTATAAAGTGATTCTCATGTTAACATTCAGGCACATGACTGTCTCTTTGAGTCAGTGTAAAATTGGTGAGGATAGAAAGATTCAGGTCCTAAACTCTCTGTGCACTTGCATGGTAACCTTGAACAAATGACTTTACTTCAAGGATTAGAAAAACTTATGCATTGTACAGAGGTGTTGTGAAGATTAACTAATTCGTATTTTAAGGTGATTTGATGATCAGCTAATGAAAGATGCTATATAAATGCTAATTTTATTATTCATTCCCACATCTATATATTCAGCTGCCTCCTAAAATGGTCACCCTAAGCAATTACTCACTATTAAACTCTTTGAAAGAATGAAAATGAAAAACTGAATTTTCGTTCTGAATCCTGAATTTTCTTCCTTTTCAAGATGTGAGCCTTGTGATTTCTAAGTCATTTAAATGCAGAGCTTTTGGCTGAATCATACTTATACATGATGCTTATATTTAATACAGAGATTTGGAAAAATTACCATGGAACAAAGCAGCACTTGGAAATCCAGTCTATTGTTCAAGCATACACAATCTATACAATATCAAACCCAGAAAGGTTTTTAGACATAAAACATTTTTAGAACAAGCAAAATATTTTAATGTTTCCATTCTAATCCCTCTAGCACATTTTAAAGAGTCATTCTATGTAGAAAAACCTCATATGGTCATTATGATTATTTATGGTGTTATGTTCTTATATTCATAATCACTGAAATTCTTTGAGAAACTTTTCTGACTTTGAATAAATGTTATGTAGTTTGTGTTTACGTGGTCATTATTGTCATAGACCTGCGACTGTCGGGGATATGCAAGTTAGAGACAGACACAGTAGCCCTTCTGCTAGTTCAGAATGATGGCCTGTTTTTGTCTTGAGGGAGCTCCAGCCACTCAGGACTCAACTTGGACTCACTGCCCCTATGCCTATGGTTCCAAGGAATGATTTTCCTCAGAAACTGTCTTTTGTTTAACACTGATTTAGAATTTAGGGATTTATCCTAGATCTTGTCTGCATGCCTATTTTGGTCTAGAATTCCCTCAACTCAGTTGGGAAGAACCTCAAAATTATACCACACAAGTTACTATAAACTTTCAGGATCTCTCTTCATCTTGACATAGTACAAGGCACAGCTTTGTGGGGAGAAGGGAGGGGTAATTTGCTCTGGGCACTTTTGAACACTAGAACCTAAGATTATCAGCAAACATCTGATAGAAAGAGCAGGCAACCAATTATAACGTATTGTGAGATAATCTGTTATGTTAAAACAATTGGAAATGCATATAAAATAAGGCATGTATTGCACTGTATATTGAACATACGCAATATATCAGTAATGTTGTTGTTGTTGTTTAGTTGCTAAGTCATAACCAACTCCTTTGTGACACTGTGGACTGCAGCCCACCAGACTCCTCTGTTCGTGGCAAGAATACAGGAGTGGGTCGCCATTTCCTTCTCCAGGAGATCTTTCTGACCCAAGGAATAAACTTATGTCTCCTGCACTGCAGGTGTATTCTTTACCACTGAGCCACCAGGGAAGCCCATATCAATAGTGGGTTTATAGAAAAATTTCAAGGTAAAGAATATAAAAGTCACATACAAAATAGCAACAGGGTGTCTATCAAAGACTATTATACATGAGTTGTCTTATTTGACTTAGATATTACTTGATTAATTGTTATAAAATATGAGCAATATTGATACCTGTTGACTACTCTTTGCAACACTTTGTGGGTAAGAAAGAAGCTGAGGGGAGCTTGCTTTATTGCAAAAGTCATGTGGTTGGACCTCAGGGTCCTGTCTCTTGGCCTGCTTAATTTATATGCCTCCCAAGAGTTCACAATTTAAGACCAAAACATTTAGTGGTCATAATTCTTCAAGAGCTAAAAGCAATATACTTATTCTGAAAGATATCAATCTATGGTAATCATACGTTTATAATAATCGGTGTAATGGTAGACCTCATTGAGACATTCCAATTTTGTTATTTCAAGAGCTGCCCTCACACAAAAAGTCCAGACCTTGGTTAAAGTCTTCAATGTCATCCAGAAACTACTTTAACCATCAAAAACCTCTGGTACCTGAGAAACATCAGGAGGATCTTCTGTTTGTTCAGGAATGCTCTTATTGGTTCCCATTATGACAAAATTATTACATGTAAGTATCTTTTTTAAAATAAAGAGGGTTTCTTTAAAAAATATAGTCTTGAGAAAGGGGATTCTGATGCTCTACTGGAAAAAAACAGAATTTTAATCCCAACATAGCAATATAAACGCGCAAAAGCTAAAGCTAAGGGTGCTGCACTTCTCCCCAGTGCAGTGCCCCGTGACTCAGTTTATCTAGCTATCTATATCTCTCATCTATCAGTCAGTCTATCTACCAGTCTCTCTATTGCTCTATCAATCTATTTATTGATCTGTCTACTTATTTATCTATCAGTCTATGAATCTATCAGTCAGACTGTCTATTAGTCTATCTGTCTTTCAAATATTAAGGGAAGACTTGGTCCATTGCTTACTTCTAAAGAACTCATCGATATCGTTGATCCAGTTTCACTTCTTGATAATCCTGCATTTTCATCCAACTCAGAGGCCATGAAGTTCTTCACAGCTGTGCGAGGCTCAAAGGGCAAATTCTGCATATGTTCCTGGGGTGCGAGATGTTGCTCTAAGTTCATATTGAACTGGTCCATGACAGGAGGATTCATGTTGAATTCAGGATTCACTTTGTAGTGCAATAACCTTTCGTGGGGCAGGGTTTCCATGCCGATATTCATTTTGCTTTCTTCTTTCATTGATGGCTGGGTATTTACAGAACTTCTGGGCATCACAATATAGTCACTCTCCATCATTCTCTCTTGAGGATGGACGATGTCCATATCCGCCCCTCTCAAATTATCATCCGTACATAAGTACACAGTTCTCCGCAATTCACTGTTCTCTTTTTTCAAACATTGATTGCCTAGCTCATTCATACCCATGGGCATGTGTAGACCTGTGGGCTGCTGAATAATGACTTTGGAAATGACGTTTCCAGGCAATGTTGAATAGCTAAGTGCTTCAGTGTTTGTTCCTTTTTCTTCTTCATCATCATTCAGAGAAATCCTGGAAAGGGTGCCTGTTATTGTTGCTGCTCGGCAGGGACCAATATCCTTATGAAGAACTGTGAATCAGAACATAAAAGCAATAAAAGAAAGTTAATGCATGCTTATCGTTTATTATTATATTCTGTTGTTCCTTGTTTTACTAAACATTTTCCTTAATAAAATAAAAATTATCAAAAATTACATTTCTATTTTTTGTACCTGGTCCAGATAACTGAATCTTTCTATATTGATTCTGATATGCTCTGATTCTGATATGATAGATCTCAGGTGGCTAAAGCATATCTGAAAACTGATAAAAAGATTTGCAAAAATCTCAGTGCCCTAACCTTAAATAACTCTGCCTTACTTTCACAGGAAAGGAAGGTTCCCTGAGAAATTTTCTCCATCAGTGTACTGCAAAGGGCTTTATAAAATTATGGATATATTCACAAGAGTTTGACTTTTTCTTAAAGGGTTCCCCTCTGCAGTATTCTACAAGTTCTACTCATTAAAATACTTCTTGAAAGAGGTAATCAATGAGAATTTCATCCCACGTTGTCAGAAATACCTTCAAAATTTATGCATGTTGAAAACTAAGGAGTATTTATCTATGAAGTCCGTATGGTCAAGTAGATACAGGGTTCAAATGTATTTATCATTTTCAGTCCCATGAAAAGCAAGGTCTTTTCTTTTTACAAGATCAATTCATCCATATGCTCCAATGCTCATGAGTGGGTATTAAAAGTGCCAACTGACTTTAAGCAGAAAAAACTGTATGAGTCTCTAAAACTTCCAGTTTAAGACTGTGAAATACTGGCTTTGAAAAGTTAAAAATGCACAATAGCTTGTAGCAAGAAAGAGAACAAAATGAAAACATAAACCACATCAAAGAAAAAACCATCAACAGAATAGTTCAGAATTATTTATTAAAATATATTTTAGTTTCTCATTTCTGCCTCTCTATAAAGAAGGAAGCCATACTTTATGTGTCGTGGAGGCAGAATGACTTGAAGCCTGCTTAGTTGTGAACAGCTGTCAGTTTCAAAGTCTAAGAGAATGACATTCTGAAGAAATATTCTTGGTGATGGTCGTGTTGAAAACAGACAGACCAGCTCTGTGTGCTCATTGGTACAACAGGGGCTCCCAGCGCTGCCTTATCAACAGGCAGAGCCCTTTTCACTGATTGCTTTGTTAGGCATGGAGAAGGCAGTGGCACCCCACTCCAGTGCTCTTGCCTGGAAAATCCCATGGACAGAGGAGCCTGGTGGGCTGCAGTCCATGGGGTCGCTAGGAGTCAGACACGACTGAGCGACTTCACTTTGACTTTTCACTTTCATGCATTGGAGAAGGAAATGGCAACCCACTCCAGTGTTCTTGCCTGGAGAATCCCAGGGACAGAGGAGCCTGGTGGGCTGCCGTCTATGGGGTCACACAGAGTCGGACACGACTGAAGCGACTTAGCAGCAACTAAAGTATTTGGTTTATTGTCTCCTTGTGAGAAGTCTCAGACATATTCAGGGTTACCCATCATTATCAAGTTTTCAAATAGCATCTTAATTGTTATGCATTAAAGCAAGGGTTGAAAATAGAAAATTCTGAATGTCTTTCCCTATCACAAAGAAGAGACGCTTTCAAATTATTTCAAGACAGGTATCATTCACGTAATATCTCTTATCTTAGAGTTACTGTATTTAATTTTGCACTAGGTTTCTCTCTCTTTTAATATATTAAAGATGTTATTCAATTATAGTCCAATAAAAGTTTTTTTAAAAGAGCAGAAAAAAAGCAAAAAACAAAACAAACAAAGATATTAAATCTACTCTACATCGCATATTTTTATTAATCCATAATTTGGTGTGACTTTTTATATTTAACTATTCTATTTAAGAATTAGAATAATTCCATTAAAAAATTATTTCCAAACATCTTAATGTAAGGAATTGGGATTGTCAGGAGCAATTTACATAAAAATATTCAGAGATAAACTATGTTAAATTAATGCATTTAGTAATATTCCAAAAAGTAGCCCTTAAAATAATTCCAAATTCTGGCAAGAATCTTTAAATCTTAAACTGTAAGCAAATATTAATCCAAAATTTATAGCAATATAATTTAAAGGCTAGTTATGGGGACCTATTATATTTTATTAAGTACATATAGATAAGTTTTTACTTCTGTGATATATCATAAACTACAATTAAATCTTGGTACTGGATATTGATTGCATAATCTGCATTTCCCTGGTGTCTCAGTAAAGAATCTGCCTGCAGTCAAGGATACCCAGGTTCAATCCCTGGGTCAGGAAGATCTCCTGGAAAAGGAAATGGCAATCCACTCCAGTATTCCTGCCTAGGAAATCCCATGGACAGAGGAGCCAGGTGGGCTACACTCCATGGGGTCACAAAGAGTTGGACACAACTGAGTGACTAACACTTTCAATTTCAATCTGCATTTGTATAACATATATTTAGTTTGTATAAATATAATTTGTAGTTGTAGTAGCACACTTTTATCAGTGCAGTGATACAGCCATCTTTACTGAAAATTTGTATATCAAATATTTGGGGAAATACAATTCATCTTATGAAGCAGTGTTGACTCTATATGAGAAATGTAACTATTCCTTTGACATGCTCAAAATGTAGATATCCAAATTTTGAACACACAACATAAACAAATCGACACCACCTACACATACAGACACGATGTTGAAGTGATGAGACTTTTGAGAGAAATAAATCAAGTAGTGAAAGGCAAAATGCAAACAAAACCAAAACAAAGCAAAAAGCACTTGAATATTTTGCATAATCAGATATGCGCCACTCTCTGGGAAAGGAAATTTCAACAAAACTTGGAGAAAGATTACTCAGAGACCAGGAATTGAGGCTTTGACACTGAATATACAACGTGGAAGGAAATCTTCAGAAAAGCACAAGAGCAAGTTCTTGATAAGCTCAGCTAAAAAAGGGCACAGACCGAAAGTGAAAACATTAAAAGATTTTTTTTCTAATAAAATAATGGTACTGGCCTAATATTAAGAATACTAAATCTCTGGATGCAATGAATCTGGGGAAATGCATATTTTAACAAAAGAGAACAAGATGAGTATCATTCCTTTATTTGTAAAGTTTGGAAGAAGACTTATTTAGAAGGCATTCTTATCAAAGTTTCAATGGCCAAAAAATTTCAAATGGATAGAATGGTAACTTATAACTAGTAAGATAATAGCAAATAGAGATAAATGCAAAGGCTAGTTTTTCTTTAAGGGAAAAAGAAAAAAAGCAGAACCTTTACATAATCATAGCCTAGGAAATCCCTGACAGCTACTACAAAAAGTCTTGGGATTATTATTTTACCAGCTGCTATGAAATCAGATGTGAATGTACACAACATTAATATAAGGAAAAGAGCCAACTGTGATAAGTGCTGGCTAAAATGGGCACCATACTTAAAATTTGGGTACCATAATTTTAAATGACTGACCCCAGGGGGCACGATGTCTGCCTGGGAGGATGCTGAGCAATGAGTGAAGGAACACAGTTTGCTTAATCTTAAAAAAAAAAAAAAAAAAAAAGACCGGGATTGGGCTAAATAGTATTTGCTTTCAAATATCTGGATGAAGGTTATGTGGATATTCACTGTTATTCTCAAAGGTGCCATTAGAACAAATGAACAAAAAATAAAAGAAAGTATATTTTTTCCCAGTATAAAGAGGCATTATTCATCTGCTTTTGGTGGTATTCACAGGCTGTATATTTCCACCCTGCTTATTTAACTTCTATGCAGAGTACATCATGAGAAATGCTGGGCTGGATGAAGCACAAGCTGGAATCAAGATTGCTGGGAGAAATATCAATAACCTCAGATATGCAGATGATGCCCCCTTTATGGCAGAAAGTGAAGAATTAAAGAGCCTCTTGGTGAAAGTGAAAGAGGAAAGTGAAAAAGTTGGCTTAAAGCTCAACATTCAGAAAACTAAGATCATGGCATCTGGTCCCATCACTTCATGGGAAACAGATGGAGAAACAGTGCAAACAGTGTCAGACTTTATTTTTTTGGGCTCCAAAATCACTGCAGATGGTGACTGCAGCCATGAACTAGAAAGATGCTTACTCCTTGGAAGGAAATTTATGACTGACCTAGACAGCATGTTAAAAAGCAAAGACATTACTTTGCAAACAAAGGTCCATCTAGTCAAAGCTATGGTTTTTCCAGTAGTCATGTATGGATGTGAGAGTTGGACTATATAGAAAGCTGAGGAGTGAAGATTTGATGCTTTTGAACTGTGGTGTTGCAGAAGACTCTTGAGAGTCCCTTGGACAGCAAGGAGATCCAACAAGTCCATTCTAAAGGAGATCAGTCCTGAATGTTCATTGGAAGGACTGATGAAGCTGAAACTCCAGTACTTTGCCCACCTGATGCGAAGAACTGACTCACTGGAAAGGACCTTGATGCTGGGAAAGATTGAAAGCAGAAGAAGGGGACAACAAAGGATGAGATGGTTGGATGGCATGCATCACTGACTTAAAGGACATGGGTTTGAGTAGGCTCCGGGAATTGGTGATGGACAGAGAGGCCTGGTGTGCTGCAGTCCATGGGGTGGCAAAGAGTCTGACACGACTGAGCGACTGAACTGAACTGACAGGCTGGAGGACAGCTACTGGGGACATGGTCACAGGACCCAGGTCTCTAAGCAGGGCGTGTGCATGCTCTGTCGTGGTCCCCTCTGCAAATACAGCAATAAACCTATAGTACACACACACACACACACACACACAGTGGTGTTTCATCCTTCCTACATGGATGATGAACCTGAGGCACAGAGAGACATCAAACTGACTGGACTTGCACCTGACAACCAGTGAGAGGTGGATGGAAGGCTTCCATCTCCAAGTCAGTGCTTTCCTGTGATCTGTGCTCCCAGTCAACCATTTTCACCTCCTCCCATTCCCCATTCATATTCTCTCTCTCTCATTCCCTCCTCCTCTCCCACATTTGCTATTACAATGCTTCCAGGTGACTCAATTTGCTCATCTATAGGAATATATGATGTGTAAACTACAACACTTTCTTTAAAACCAAAAAAAAAAAACCATAAAAATGATTCAACATCTAATGATTGCATTTTCAAAATTCAAATATTCTTACCTGATCGACAAGCAATGTCTACATCCTTTTCAAAGTCTGTCTGTAACAAGAAATAATAAGACATAGAATCATCATTTAATGAAGACCTCAAGCTTATACTGACCAGAGTATCTGAAGTTAACAAATATCTGACTAGGCAGTACCAGGATATTGTTAATACTTTGTGCAAAGGAAGTTTCTCAAGGAATAATCAAATGCTTTCAAGAGTATTTTCTAGCAACCATATGTTGGATAAAATCAGTTGGAAATATGTTGTACAGTTTTAATAAGGCAATATTGTACCTATGGTCCTCTAACACCAGATATGAAAGAACAGAATTTTAAGGCAATTCCTTAATGAAATTAATTAAGGAATTTCAATTCCACAATGAAAATACTAGAATGTGAAATATTGTGAAGATATGTAAATAAATGTCCTTGTTATTTACATTTAAAAAAATTCACTTTGAATATATTGTTAATAATGTAATATCTTATAATATAGCTTTGTCAAACCCTTAAAATCAAACTAGGGTTTTCTGATGATCCCCTTTTATGCAAATCTGACAAAAGCCTTAGGGTTTACAGATTAAAGTTGAAGATTAAACAATACTAATCTGGCCCAGAGCCTGCTAGAGTTTAGCTCCATCCTCATATTTTCTCCAAACTTTTATTGTAAACAAATAGTTGTTGCTGTTCAGTCACTAAGTTGTGTACAATTCTTTGCAACCCCATAAACTTCAGCATGCCAGGCTTCCCTGCTTCACTATCTCCTGGAGTTTGCTCAAACTCATGTCCATTGAGTCAGTGATGCCACCCAACCATCTCATCCTCTGTCACCCTCTTTTCCTTCTGCCCTTAATCATTCCCAGCATCAGGGTCTTTTCCAATGAGTCAGCGCTTCACATCAGGTGGCCAAAATATTGGGGCTTCATCTTCAGCATTAGTCCTTCCAATGAATAATCAGGGTTGATTTCCTTTAGGATTGACTGTCACTATTTAATGCTGAAATTATATTAGCCTGTTTTAATCAATATTTAGACTCAAGATATCAGTATTTATCTCTTTATTTTTAAAAAGAAATTACTCTTTCTCCTGTTTTAGTTACTAGCATATCATTTAGGCTATTTTTGTGTTGCTTAATACAAACACATTGATAATAAATCAGGTATATTATGAAGAAAACTCTATTAAGCCTTGCTGTTAATGACATAGCTTAAAGCTCACTTCATTTCTAAAATATATGGAAGTGAGTATGTGTAAAGTATCCCTTATCCGAACAGCAGTCAGAACTCATGCACAGTGGTTGACCGTTCTGCTGGGAGCATGTTTGCCCTTCCTGCTTTTAGGGTGGTGGTCTTTGTCGTGGGTCTCCCCCCAGGCCAGGTCCCACCCCAGGGATCCTTGTTTCCTTGGTCTGGAGTGCAGCTCCTCTGAGGAGTTTGAAGGGCAGGCAAGGTGAGGACCACGGCAGGTCTGGCTTTCAGGCCAGAACTGCAGGTGCAGCATGTTTTGATCTGTAAACAAACATGATCCTACAGATACACTGCTAACCCTAATTCTGTGTGGGGATGAACATACCCCCCCGGTGTTGCCCAGAAACCCCACACTCAACACACCAGTCTGCCAGTAACACATCCAGGACTCCCACCCAGTCCGGACGCAACCATCATCTGGTATTGAAGCTCCAAGTCTGTGACTGAACTACAGTCCAACTCAAGAGAAATCTGACACTATTTTACTAGTAAGAACAATTGTTTATTCCCTTGAGAAACCATGACTGAATCAACACTCAGAGGGGAAGTTAAAGCTCACCATGATTTGAGCATGCCCGTTGGGAAATGAACTGGAAGAATCAGCATTGATTGGGTCCTGACAGTTTCTCAATCGACATCTAAATGCATCCTGAACCTGTGAAAAAAGGACAAACGTTCATTTTCATCTCTCTTGGTAATTACCAAACACTGTCTATATTGGCAATTGACTGAGAAAACCGTTATTGCTATTTTCATGATCTCACACACATTTTGTTTGCTGTTTTCTATGACCAGAGAATTCATCACTTGCCATCATCATAGACGGAGGTGCTGGGGACTCCTGAGCTGTGCCTATGGCTGTGTCTCGCTCAATACTAATCATTCTTGCCAGAGGGCAGGCTTATTTCCATTGCTACAAACAATATGCCTATCTTTCAAGGGGGGATTTACTATTTGGTATGGCATCATCTTCATAATGGCTTTAAACACTGTGAAAAACGAGATGATCTGTTGGCCAAAATTGATTTGGGAGTTTCCTTTTTTTGCCTTATGTAAGACATACTGGGGAGAACCTTTCTTGTCTCCCTTCAAGTACTATATGCCCTGATGTCCAAAACAAACAAACATATAAACAACGACACAAAAAGATAACAAAAATGACTGTTTCTGGTTGAGCGTCATAAAAAAAAAAAAGAAGAAGAAAAGAAAAAGCACTTTAGCAAGACCAGACTTATTTACAACTGGATTCTGAGCAAAGAGCAAACACATCGACAGGAAATGAAGATCGTTAAAGCTGTCATTAAACACCATGTGGGTAAACCTGAATAGATGAAAGCAAACCCACAAATCAACCGACAGCTACTCTGATCCCCTGGCGCCCCCTGGCCAGCCAGTCCTCTAGCTCCTGTGACTCACCAGGTCCCTAACGATGGGTGGGCATGAGCATAGGCTGAGTCAAGGGCAAGGTCATTTTATGAACATCTGGCTTTTCCAACCTCATACCATTAATATTTCCTCCTTGTTTATTATGATCTGTCTTTTGGGGTTACAAAACAAAGCACAGATGATGTGGCATTCTACTTTCCCAAAGCACATGGTAGAGACCACCCAGGGAAACACATAATGATGTCCAGTTTTGAGAAGCACTGGAAGAAAATATCCTATCATGGTTTTGTTTTTTGAGATGTGCAGAACTTATCTATTGGCCATGAAAAACTCTAAGCCTATTAAGTTGTTTTCAGCTTCTCTCATCCATTTCATAAATGTTAGCAGCCTCCTTCCCAAATGGCAAGACTTGGAAAGTGATATGAAGCTTAGTCACCACTGAGCCCTGGCTGAGCTCCATCATGAGAGCTCCACCCACATGGATTTCGCCCCTCAGGTTCTGATCCTGGTGATGCAACCACTGTGGTGTGCTCAGTCACTCAATCGTGTCCAGTTCTCTGTGACCCCCATGGACTGTGGCCCACTAGGCTCCTCTATCCATGGAATTGTCCAGGCAAGAATACCGGAGTGGGTTGCCATTTCTTCCTCCAAGGGATCTTCCCGACCCAGGGATCAAGCCCGTCTCTTTGTGTCTCCTGCATTGCCAGGCTGATTCTTTACCACTGTACAACCTGTTCTTCCCAGGTTGTACTTAATACACTGCTTACTTAATACATGCTTACTTAATACATTGCTCTGTGTTATTATGTTATAAGGCTTCCCTAATAGTTCAGTTAGTAAAGACTCTGCCTGCAATGCAGGAAACCTGGGTTTGATTCCTGGGTCAGTAAGATCCCCTGGAGGAAGGCATGGCAACCCACTCCAGTATTCTCACTGGGAGAATCCCATGGACAGAGAAGCCTGGCAGTTTACAGTCCATGGGGTTGCAAGAGTCAGACACGACTTAGTGATTATATTCTAAGGTGTGTGCTAATCAAATCATTTTGAAAAGCAATCTGAGTCACTGGCAGTACCAGCTATGATTTCATAGATATGTTTCAAACTTACATCTGCTGCATTGGCAGGTAGATTCTTTACCACTGCCCTATCTGGGAAGCCAATGTAACCACTATAGCTATGAATTAAGAGAGGTGGGGATGGGCTCCACATCCTCTGACCTCTCTTTCACTCTCTGATTCTAACTTTTCTTTTTTCAACCATTTTAAATTGAAGTACAGTTCATTTACAATGCTGGGTTAGTTTCAGGTGTATTGTGGGGTGATTCAGTTATACATACATATGTGTATACGTGTGTGTTAGTCACTCAGTTGTGTCCGAGTCTTTGCGACCCCATGGATAGTAGCCTGAAAGGATTCTCTGCCCAAGGAATTCTGCAGGCAAGAATACTGGAGTGGGTTGACATTTCCTTCTCCAGGGGATACTCCTAATCCAGGAATTGAACCTGGGTCTCCAGTATTGCAGGCAGATTCTTTACTGTCTGAACCACCAGGGAAGCCCATATTTATACATACTTTTTCAGGTTCTTTTCCATTATAGATTATTACAAGATATTGAGTATAGTTCTCTGTGCTATACAGTAGGTCCTTGTTCATCTATTAATATTTTATATATAGTAGTGTGTATATTCTGAGAGGTTTTTTAGGTGGCCCTAGCGGTAAAGAACTGACCTGCCAATGCAGGAGACATAAGAGACACTGGTTTGGTCCCTGCGTTGGGAAGATCCCCTGGAGGAGGGAATGTCAACACACTCCAGTATTCTTGCCTGGGGAATCCTATGGACAGGGGAGCCTGGCGGGCTACAGTCCATAGGATCGCACAGAGTCAGACACGACTGCAGCGGCTTAGCATGCACACATATTCTAATATTTCTAAATCTGGAATTTTCTGGAAAAAAAAGAACAGGGAATTGCCTCACACAACCAGGTGAGGCAATTTCCCAGAGTCTCTTTCAGACACATCAACAGAAGTTTAGGCTCAGTGAGATTTAGCCTGAATGTGTTTTCCTGAAGATCTGGATAAACATTGGGAAATAAATCATCCAGCTTCTCCTTTGAAGGAGACATCATGTGGACAAACTAGACTCTTTCGAAGCAAATACTTCTTAGATTAAGAAGTCGTAGCTGTAGGTCACAAAAAGACACAATTAATAATCAAAAAAGATCATTATACACTAGAGTAATGAGTCTACTGTTAGACGATCTGTGTTTCTGTTTCACAAAAATTTGCATTTGGGGGAGAGCACTAAGAAAGCATATGTTTGTAGAAGAAAAATTCTAAGTACTAATGTCAGAAAAATAGGTACTTGCTAATTTTTTGTTTGTGCCCCAAGGCAACTGTTAAAGAAGAACAGTTTATAAAGGAAGATAAGCAGTATGTTAGAAATGTTGCCTTCCAGGGGCTGGTCACACAAATGTTTTTCAAGTCTGCTTCTAAACACCAGCATATATAAAATATGAAAGTGGCCCCTGGTAAAACAAAAACGTTAATTTAACTCTTCTTCACCAGCTACTCTTAGGTCTTTGAAGTGCAGCTGTCAAAGATATTTTTGTCTGACAATGAAATATGGAAAAGCAACTCCTCTAAATTTCTCTTCAAAATCCACCCTCTGATTGCTTGAAGGAAATATAACAGAAATCTCTTTTTCATAACACACATACAAAAACTTGATACCTTAAACCACCAAACTTTCAAATATGACAATGGATTAAGGGTATGTCTATCCTGGAGAATGATGTCAGCTGCATGAGTCAGTCAATGCTAGTCACAAGAAATATAGAACAGAAAAGCATAAGAATTCTGCAGTAAATTCAAGGTTATTTTAATGGTCATATATCAATAAATGCCATGATTTAAGTGTTGAATTCTCTGACACTTTTAGTGCCTCTATTCCTTTTAATTCAGAAAGATCGGTAGCAGAAATTCCTCTGATTAAAAAAAAAAAATCTTAAGATTGCATTCAGGCAAGCTAGATGAGCTAACCTTAAATATTTATTGAATACTGACAGGGAAGAATTATTAGACTAGATCTCACACCACATACTTTTATCACAGAAAAGGATGTTTCAAGCAAGACAGTACTTGGAAGATGCATCTGTAGTTATTTGGAAACATTTTGATAATTAAATGAATATTCTATCAAGGAAGCAAAGAGACTTTTATCTTTGGTGAGTTAATTTAAATTGTTTTTGTGAAGAACAACTAAAAGTTAAAAAAAAAACAAAAACAAGTCTCTGAGGACTTTAATTCCAAACAAGGAGAAAGCATAAAAACAAACATAAGACAGAATTCAGATATGACTACTGCATGCTGAAATTAAAGTTTTGTGTCAAAAGTCATATTTACAAGACTGGACAACAATAGTCCTTAAGCTTTTCCTGCCTCATGATTAAGATGGAAGAAAAAGAATTGTTAGAAGATTCATATTCACTATTTAAGCAGAGTCCTCCCTCGTGGCTCAGATGGTAGAGAATCCACCTGCCAATGCAGGAGACCCAGGTTTGATCCCTGGGTCGGAAAGATCCCCTGAAGAAGGGAATGGCAACCCACTCCAGTATTCTTGCCTGGAGAATCCCATGGACAGAGTGGGCTTCAGTCCATGGGGTCGCACAGAGTCTGACATGACTGAATGACTTTAACTTCACTTCACTCCTTAAGTTGACTATCTGTGGAAAACAAGTCACTTACTTTAGGTACCAATTTAAAGGTTCTTTTTAGATACTAAAATCATTATACCTCTGAGTTCTTCCAATATCAATCAATTTTTAAACTTATGTAGGACCAGTAAATATAATTCTTAAACAAAACTGTCTAGAATAATTATTTAACACGAATTGTGGCACAGTTAATATCTAGATTTCAAAACGTCTTATTTTTATAATACTCTGCCACAGATATTTCACCTTAATTGACATCCAGACAGAGGGTTAAAAAGCATCAGTGGTGTAGCAAAGAAGAGATATGTGAATAGCCTTGGAATATTTAGGAGACTTTACAGAAAGCTGACATCATGTTGTGAAATAAAAAAAGAAGTGTCAAGAAACATCTTCAAATATATAGTGAGGTGACCACAGCAAGCTATCAGGTGTCTTCTGAGACGACCCGTCAGGCACAACCAAAGTTACCTTGGCCAAATCTTTCTGGGGGCGGCTCTAAGATCTCCTGAGAAAGCTATCCCCCCTTTTCCTGTGTATGGGTTCCTGGGAAAGAACAGCGTTCGGAGGTCTGCAGGGTGTATCTCGCTCCTGCCCCTCCCCTGGGGACACTGACTCAGTTCATCTCAGCAGCAGCTAGCAAGAGCATTTCTGCTGGGTCTTGCTCTGAAGACAGCGGGCAATGCCACGATGAAAGTCAGTGCCAGATTTAGAGTCTGCTGGGGAAGAACACGGAGCAATGCTTGGCGGAGCTGCAATTTAGAGGGAGCTCCGGGAGAGAGCTGCACTGCTGGAGACTGGCTCTGTATTTAGCTACAGGCCCCAAATCTTCACCTTTTAAGAAGACAGCTTTACCTCCGGGTTGTCTCCCTTACTTTCTAATTTCCGAGGATTGTTTATTTGAGATTGTTAGACTAGGAGAAGAGCTTAACTTTTTTTTTTTCTTTCTGAATCTATTATCAACTATTGTTTCTATTGATTCATAGTTGAACAAATGGCTTTTAAATTACATTAAATTTCATATCATTTCACCAGTAAATGAATGAGTGTTGTCAGTTTCATGTGTATTATACCAGTTCACAGAAGCACCATGAATAACTACACATAATTAAAGTATTATTTGACCTCTCTGATAGGAAAGGAAATGAACAAACATGGTTAATCATTTCCTATATGTTGAAGGAAAAATATGGACTTTGGTCCCAGATTTCAGTCCTAATGACTTTCTATTGGAATTCTCTAACACTCAAGGGATTGTCACTTAGTCTCAAAATTGTTGCAGAGTTTTACATTTCCTTGTATCAGATTTAAGGGTCACAGAAGCTGCCCTCGATAACATTTCACATGTGTGATCTGAAAAAGTGTAACAGCATTTCTTTAGCACAGGATGAGAAAAGAAGGAAAGGGAGTCACACACCAGACACCTCCACCCACGCCTTCCCGGAAGATACTTTGAGCCCCCTGCTGTCCATGTCAAGGCAGAAAACAAAAGCTTTATTCCTGACCTCTTCTTACATTTATCTTAAACCTTTATTCCAGATGTACTCAACTTCTCCTCACCAGTTTAACACTGTTGCAAGCTGGGGCTCTGCGGTCTGAAAGGAGAGAGAAGGGAGCTAGAAAGCCGTGGCTGGATGCTACCTGGCAGACACGCCAGAGTTTGCCAATCTCTGCCATGACCTCTCTGCGTCTTAACTTGTTCACTGATGCTATATCCTATGAGTCAACCTGGTTTCACCCTCTTGCGAAGCTCCCTGTATGGAGTTGGAGAACCACAATGTGGATCAAGATGGACAGAAATATTCATGACAGAACTGAAATTATGCTCCAATCAGAAAAGCTGAACTTGGAAGGAAAGATAAGACTAACAGTCTATTGACTAAGAAACGGCATGACTCCTGAGTGCAGGGAGGCTGGTGATATCTGGGAGAAGCATATAGGGCTATACGTGGTCCTTGCCTGCTCCTGTACACGTGCCTATTTAAAGGCATCTCTGTGTTTCCTACCCTTTGTTCCAACTAAAATCCAGCTTTATTGTGGTACCTTTAGCCATTCTCCCATTTCCAGACACACATTCTGTCTTATTAAAAACTAGACAAACAAAATAAATCTTTAAATGAAATTTTTTTTTTGGAAGCTTCAATTCAACCTGACAAAGATGAAGCTCTTAGCAACTCACCTCACTCTCTTTAACCCAACTCCCCTCCAAGCAAGAACCCTGACCCTCCCCACCCTGGGCTACTCACTCATTTTCTGAAATCTCTTCCTTGTGACATACAGTGGCCTCTTTTCAAGGCCTCTGCTCACCATCAAGAGAAAGCTCTAAAACACCACTTAGTGCTGCACCCTTAAATGTCAACGGTTCTGTTTTTTCTCTAGGTGCCACGGTCAGAGCCATCAAAAAAAAAAAAAAAAAATCATCCTGTTTTCCAGGATCATGCCATCACTTGCTTTATGCCTCCATGGGCCCCAGGTCTCAGAGGAGAAGCAACTCTCTGCAACTCACCACAAGCTTCATTTCTAAGAAGCCATATGCCCATGGCCCTCTCTCCATTTTCCTCCACGTGAAACTTTCACTTTCTTCCTCAGGACCCCTACAGGTTCTGAAGTCTTCTATCACCCACCCCCTCATCTTCCAAGACCACTGATGCTCCAATCAGAAAAGCTGAACTTGGAAGGAAAGATAAGACTAACATATGGAAAGCCCTCTTTCCACTGAGGACTAAGATGTACCTTCTTCTGTGGTACATGGGTCCTACCAAATTTCCCTGCAAATCAATCTGGGAGAGTCATGCAACTCTCCATCTGAACTATATTATGTGCAATACACCTCTTTTCAAATTGCCATCAAGTACCATTACTGGTTTCATTTTTTTAAAAAATAATATATTTGGGAGAGAATATTTGTTTTAACTGAGATAGTTAAGGTGGCTTGTCTGCCTTGTATATTCACTGTTATATGCTTGTAAATAACTTTGCTCATGTGTATTTTTATGAAAATAATAAGTCAAAATGGGAATTTGACAAAAAAAAGGAGGGGACTGGAAGGGAGTGGGAGATTCAGAAAGAAAGAAAACCCTGTTCATGTTTATTTTAAGCATTTGCTACAAAATCCCTTCCCAGGTTTGGATGAAGCTTCTGGGACCTCATCTGGTGCAGCCCAGCCCTCCTGCCAGCAGCAGGGAAAGAAGAGAGACGAGCTTGGCCCTGCCACTGAAGCTTCGGAGCCGCCCCAGCATCCTCATACACCGACACGACAAAACGATCCATTTAGGCACTCTCTGTTCCCCCTTCCTTTCAGCCAGAGGGTTTTATTGTAGCTTATTTCGTACCACAGTCTTGTTATTTTCCCCCTCTGCCATCAAGCTGTACGACTGTCTCAGATCCAGGCACAGCCAGAGACAGCAGCCATGAGAAGAATGTGCAGCACCAGGGAAGCGGTTTCCTAGCAACCGGAACTATTTCAAAGCGTTCATGGCTCTGGTGTAGTTAGGCTTTCCATAGCAATGCAGAGAATAGTAAACAGTGGGTATGTCGTTATGTGCTTAATGCAAATGAATTCTAATCAAGAAAGCACACGGAACTCTCCTCCGTGCTCTGTGGCAACCTAAATGGGAAGGGAATCCAAAAAAGAGGGCATACATGTAAACATACAGCTGATTCACTTTGTTGTACATCAAAAACTAACACAACATTGTAAAACAGCTCTACTCCAATAGAGATTAATAAAAAACACTTAAGATGGAAAAAAATGACAGGTAAATGAAGGAAACACCTACATTTTCTATTTTCTAGTATATCATTATTTTCTATTAGATCCTTATCCTTATTAGGTATGACACATTAGCTTTCAAGATGTAGGTTTCTGAAAGTCATGTGTTGTGATCAGATGGTTTAATTTTTTAAAAATTCTCATTTCCTCTTTGCATTTTCTCTTTTGTCAGAGACATCTGCTAAAGCAATTTAAAAGAGAAAGGGGCTTCAGAAGAAGAAACCATACTTCAAGAATATACATGTTATGAAATTTAAACATTAAGATCTCAGTCTGGAGTCACAACCAATTTACTAAGCAAATAATCAATCTGATTTATTTTTTTAGAAAAGTGAAATATAATTAAGTTGAGATCATACCAGAATGATCCTTTCTCCTTTCTTTCTTGACTTGTAATAGTTTAGAAAAATTTGATCCATTGAAAGCAGTGGTGCTTTAAAAATGAATGAAGAGAACCCCCCCCCTTAACATTTAAAATGCCAGTGTTTTACAGTATTTTATTTCTTTTCTCCTTCTTAACCTGCAAAGCTCCCTTCCTCCCCTATGCACACCCACCTGCTTCAGAGAAGACTGCAGAAATAAACACGGGGAAAGCCTTTTGAATCATATTGGATGAAACATTAAAGACTAAAGACAACCAAATTATGTTAGCATGTACCAAAATACACAGAAACAGTAATATGTTTATTTGTATCCAGCCTCTCTCTAAATTGAAGGAAATATTCCTTAGTTTGCTCATATACTTTTCTTGTTTGTTTTTTAAAACAGCTTTATTGGGATGGGATTTACATATCATAAAGGTCACCCATGTAAGGTGTATAAAGGCTTTTAGAAACTAACCTAGAATCCAATTTGAAAATCTTTTCATCACCCCCAAAATAAACCCAATACCCACTGACAGTCATCCCTTATTTTCTACCAACTCCCACCCCAGCTCTAGGCAATTACTGTTGTCCTTTCTTACTATATACTTTTACAAAAGAAGTCCAGGGAATTCCCTGGCTGTCCAGTGGTTAGGACTCTGTGCTTTCACTGCTAAGGGTCCAGGTTTGATGGCTAGTTGGGGAACTAAGACCTTATAAGCCATGTGACACAGTCAAACAAACAAATTAATTAAAAAATAAAATATAAACATCTAGCATAGATGCTGGCACATAGCAAGGACACCATAAATTTTAAAGAAATAAAAAAACAAAGAGTACATACAAATTATTTTGAATTGTTGTGAAGGAAATGTTTTAAAGTGAAAAAAATCAGTAGATAAAAAACTCCTATCAGATTATCAAGTAGAGTGATAGATCTGAGTCATTACCCAATATTTTACAGGTAGCTATTGAGTTCATCTGCTCTGGTGTGTTTTTATGAAATGTTTGTTCGCAGGAGACACTAAGGACATGGAAACGTGCCTTGTTCTCCTGGACTGTGGTTAATGCTAGGGCTGTGTGTCCACACACAGCCAGATAGACCCATCGCTAGTGTCTGGCAGTTTACATTTAGAAGGTCAAAAGAAAAAAAACCTTCTATGAATTCAGTAAGATATCCTTATGATGCATTCTTTGGAATTTGCAAAATTTAAGAGGCTCTTGGTTTTTCAGTAACAATTTCCACTGAAGAATTCTGAAAGAGACTTGTATTTCTTCTCTGTGTATTTTAGCAATGTTACAGGGTATTTTTAAGGGTTAATGCAAAACTACTGAATATGCAATTTATGATTTCAGTGTTAAAATGAGAGACATGACACTCTGTTATTAATTTATCAACAATAAAATTATTCAATTTGAACTAATCATTGAAAATGGAACAACAGGGCCAAAAATCCATATTTTGCTTCCTATTAATACAGAAAATATATATTTACAGACACGTATTTAACAGAAGTATTTCTATATGATTTAATTTAATTACTCTTAAGAGAGTCCCTCTTAAGAGATCCAACCAGTTCATCCTAAAGGAAATCAGTCCTGAGTATTCTTTGGAAGGACTGATGCTGAAGCTGAAACTCCAGTACTTTGGCCACCTGATGTGAAGAACTGACTCCTTGGAAAAGACCCTGATGTTGGGAAAGACTGAAGGTGGGAAGAGAAGGGGATGACAGAGGATGAGATGCTTGGATGGCATCACTGACTCCATAGACATGAGTTTGAGTAAACTCTGGGAGTTGGTGATGGACAGGGATGCCTAGCATGCTGCAGTCCATGGGGTCGCAAAGAGTCAGACATGATTGAGTGACTGAAACTGAACTCTTAATTCATGTTTTTGATAATTTTTAATCCAATTAGCAAGTATGGAAAAGTTCTGGTGGAACTGAATTTTTGTGCCAAGTATTTTTCTTCATGTAAGCAGCACAAATTTGATAATCAGCCAACAAAATATCTGTCACTTTAAAACCTGAATATTTTGATCATAGCCTAAGGCTTTTTAGAGAGCTTATTTTTGAAGAAAAATAAAGACTTAATTTAGAGATGGGACATTTTCTCCTCTTTAACACCTAAAGTATTAATATCTTCTGAAAATCTTATGCAGATAAATCATGTATCTTCCTTACAGCCCACATTGTTCATCCTGAATCATCAATCAAAAAAGTATCGTGTCCACACACTTAGAACAATTTTGTTACATAAACATTTTAGAGATAATATTAACACAGAAGACTCTCAGGATAGTGAGTGAGTCAATTCCTAGGCAGATTGAGAAGAAGTCCAGGGTCCCCAAGGAGGAGAAAGGGGTCTGGGGCTCTTGAAGTGGAAATGCTATGCTATGCTATGCTAAGTCACTTCAGTCGTGTCCGACTCTGTGTGACCCCATAGACGGCAGCCACCAGGCTCCCCTGTCCCTGGGATTCTCCAGGCAAGAACACTGGAGTGGGTTGTCATTTCCTTCTCCAATGCATGAAAGTGAAAAGTGAAAGCGAAGTCACTCAGTCATGTCCGACTCTTAGCGACCCCATGGACTGCAGCCTACCAGGCTCCTCCATCCATGGGATTTTCCAGGCAAGAGTACTGGAGTGGGGTGCCATTGCCTTCTACGTGAAGTGGAAATAGGGATCTGGAATTCTCAAGGAGGAGAAAAGGACAAATGTTTTTTCCCCTCTATATTCCTTAGTCTTAGTCAATTACACAACTCAGTTTAAACTGTACTGAGGAAGGTTCAGTCATGTCCGACTCTTTGTGACCCCATGGACTGTAGACTACCAGGCTTCTCTGTCCATGGAATTTTCCAGGCAAGAATACTGGAATTCCCTTCTCCAGGAGATCTTCCCAACCCAGGGATTGAACCCGGGTCTCCCGCATTGTAGGCAGATGCTTTACTGCCTGAGCCACCAGGGAAATCCAAACTGTACTAGGGATTATAGAACAACAATGTATTGGGCTGGACGACAGTTTCTCCTTCCTGAAAACCTGACTAATCCTGATATCTTAGAATGTATTATGGGAGTGGGTCTGCCAGGATCTTTGTATTGTTAAATTCTAATCTTGTTATCCTAAAATGTAAATTGTGGGAGTGGGTCTGGTAAAATTTTCACAAACTTGAGACATTCTTTTGATTCATTGTAATAACAAATTAAAAGGTATATAACTCCATTGCTAACACTAGCAAGGGGGTACTCTTTCTGCCCCCTTCTGATGCCTATGTCAGAAGCTTTCTCTATCTTCTTTATACTTTAATAAAACTTTATTACACAAAAGCTCTGAGTGATCAAGCCTTGTCTCTGGCCCCGGATTGAATTCTTCTCCTCTGGAGGCCAAGAATCCCGGCATCTTTTCGTGGTTCAGCAACAACCTTTCAATAGTTATGGTCGGAGAAGAACATTTTTATGCAACTTTGGCCTATGAAAAATTCAACACTTAAAAGGTTTTTAATGCTGATATTCTAGGTAGTAATTTGTGATGTCCTGGCAACGGTGAGCTAGATCAGATCTTTTAAATGATGAAATTCCATTTCCCCTTGCAATGTGAAGTCATTCTTCTGTTTTCCTTGTTTTTCATCATACAGTGTTCTTGGAATACACTTGTGGGTTTATGGCTGACATCTGTATTATACTAAAGGAACTCAGAAACGTTGTTCTCCTCATCTGGTAAATGAGGTTAAAACCTTTGCTTACCTTCACACATCACTGAAGAAGCTATGGGACGTGTAGTCAGATGCACATGTGTCATTCTGCAATATGCACATCATAATAAAGTTCTCATGCAAGCTAGATAATACAAAATGACAGCGGATACCACCTTCTCAAAATTACTAGCATGGCACTGTGTCACTCTGTGTTTTAGTCACCACCATCCCCAGAGTAAATGCTAAAATGACTCAGAAACCTTGTAAACACTGTCGGTGCTTGCAAGCACTCAGAATAATTTTTGCACCAGTTGGAAAACAATATTTTATCCCTAAATAATTTAAGTGTGAACTCCATCACTCATCTGGATAGATTTGGTGCATGTCAGTCTCAGTTCATGAAGGATGACTTCCTTCTGTCAGTGCTATCAGCAAACCTCACCAGAACCTGGAAAAATGCTGTGATTATAGACCTACAGTCCTTGGGGACTGTCTATCATGCTCCACTGTGGCCATTTTTTTTTGGGGGGGGTGGTGTGTGTGTGTTTTCTAAGCATCAAATCCATATCAAAAGCATCCCTTTTGAGTAACCTTAACCACACCTTAGTACAGAGACAAAAGAATTGCTCATTCATCTTCAACATTTTCTACCTAAAACAAAATTAGTTAAGTATGAGGAATGGGGTTACGCTGTGTGTAGAAGCACAAGTTAGGGAACAGCTTTAAGAAACAACATCGTATTATTTTTTACAGATAGGCTGCCCACCCTCTTATCTATACCTGTGATTGCATCATAGCCTCTCTTGGCACCTCTGCTGATGTTTTCCCTTGCTTCATCCCATTTGTTTTAATCTGTCATTTTCAGAGTCCAAAGAGTCCCCTTTCCCTTAACCTTTTCCTTTAACATTGACTCTCCAACAATTGTCTTTAGAGGAGACCAGCTTTAATCTCAAGATCCAGTTATTAAAAGAAAAGATCCTATTTATTAACACGGAAAATACTCTTCTAAGTATCATTCTTCATTCCTGCAAGAATGATCTTTCTCACCTCTCTTCGAAGAATGCAGTGGACCATGACTATCACAAAGCCTTGTAATGAATCAAACACGGCAAAAAGTATCTGAAACAGGATGGAGCGTTTGTCTGTCATGGCCAGAACTGCAGACATCCACGTCAGAGCCAGAAGGGGCAACACCACACAGGAGCTCCAGAGAGATGCCCTGTTGGAAGAGAAGAAGGGACGTTATGTAGCTGCACGTCCACCTCAGGCCATAACCTAATCCCCGTTCAACAAAGCATTCTTGTATGTGGCACCAATATATTAACTTGGAGGCCACAAAGCATATAAGATTCCACAGTTTTACTTATTTTTTGATAAGCAATCCCACAATAGTTATAAAAACAGTTGCAAATTACAAACATTTAAGTATGATCTTAGTTCTAATATTAGTGAATATGATTTATTTTCCATCATAGCATTTTCTCACATGCATGGTAAAAGATTTGTAACAAGAAGATGTAAATGATTGGGACTAACATGGCGTTACTGGCGGTGGTGGCTGATAAAGCTGTTGTTGAAACTACTCCACACTTGGCACATTTGAGCGTCAAACCGCTATGAGGCTCACTCATCTGACTGCAAACAAACAGAACACCCACAAAAAGAACAAAATATTGAATTGGCACCAAAAAAAAGTTGCTGCTATAAGTTAGCTTTTAAATATGATTTCATGCAGAAAAGCATATTTATCAAAGAGGAATTCTTTTGGTCGTGTTTAAAGATGCATTTATACTACACAGTATTTTTGTAACATTTACCTCTTAATAATATGGGCCTTTGTTACATGTAAATCATATTTCGATCATTTATACCATAAATGGCCCTTGTATCTACAGGTCAAAGTTGCCCAATACACTGAGTTAAACATAAGCATATATTTGTGTGGACATACAGTGAAAACCCTTTATTCAGAACCTTGATAATCAAACAGGTAAGGATTACTAGTTTCAAAGATTTTCAATGTCATTTACAGGAGGAACATAATATCAACTAAAACCTTCTGAAATACACACAGGTATCTCAGAACTCCAACATAAGGAGATACATATTATAAGCTTTTAGTCCTATGAGGAAGATGTAGCCTTTAACCCAACATATTTACATTTTGAAATTTCATTTAGCATCAATGTACTGCCTATATTTTAGGATGATCTGAATAGAGAGATTGATAAATTTGATGAAGTATTAGTTGCTAATAAATAGAGTGGTAGCTTAGCTTTAATAAGACACATTTAATATAGTCACTAAGTTCAAAATGTTCTTTCTGAACATTTTGTCACAGACATAAACCTAATAGTTTTTAAATGGTATATTCAAGTCTAGAGGATTCTGCAGGCAAATTCAGATTCAATCTACTATCTCATAGAAGCAAGTCACATGATGTAGAAAAACTTGACATATATTTCTTTAGAAAAGAGTATTTTTTAAATGAAAGGTTTAACAGAACCTTACCCTCTTAGGAGAAACCAAAATGGAATTATTTGAATCAAACTTCAAAACACCTTGAAATAATTTTCTGTGGTCTCTCATCCATTACCATGTGATGTTTATGTGTAAAATACAGGCTTTCCCTATACTTTGACATTTTAGGAATCAGTGAACTAAAATGTATTGGAATGGGTGAATTTAATTCAGATGACCATTTTATCTACTACTGTGGGCAAGAATCCCTTAGAAGAAATGGAATGGCTCTCACAGTCAACAAAAGAGTCCGAAATTCTGTACTTGGGTGCATTCTCAAAAATGACAGAATGATCTCTGTTCATTTCCAAGGCAAACCATTCAATATCACAGTAATCCAAGTCTATACCCTGACCAGTAATGCCAAAGAAGCTGAAGTTGAATGGTCCTATGAAGATCTACAAGACCTTCTAAACCTAACAGCAAAAGAAGATGTCCTTTTCATCATAGGGGACTGGAACACAAAAGTACGAAGTCAACAGATACCTGGAGTAACAGGCAAATTTGGCCTTGGAGTACAGAATGAAGCAGGGCAAAAGCTAACAGAGTTTTGCCAAGAGAACACACTGGTCATAGCAAACACCCTCTTCCAATAACACAAGAGATGACTCTAAACATGGACATCACTGGGTGGTCAACACTGAAATCAGACTTATTACATTCTCTGCAGCTGAAGATGGAGAAGCTCCATACAGTCAGCAAAAACAAGACTTGGAGCTGACTGTGGCTCAGATCATGAACTCCTTATTGCCAAATTCAGACTTCAATTGAAGAAAGTAGGGAAAACCACTAAACCATTCAGGTATGATCTAAATCAAATCCTTTATGATTATACAGTGGAAGTGACAAATAGAATCAAGGGACTACATATGATAGACAGAGTGCCTGAAGAATGATGGACAGAGGAAATCATGACATGGTATAGGAGGCAGTGATCTAGACCATCCCCAAGAAAAAGAAATGCAAAAAGGCAAAATGGTTGTCTGAGGAGGCCTTACAAATAGCTGAGAAAAGAAGAGAAGTGAAAGGCAAAGGAGAAAAGGAAAGATATACCCATTTAATGCAGAGTTCCAAAGAATAGCAGGAGAGATAAGAAAGCCTTTCTAAGTGATCAATACAAAGAAGTAGAGGAAAACAATATAATGGGAAAGACTAGAGATTTCTTCAAGGAAATTAGAGATACCAAGGGAACATTTCATGCAAAGATGGGCAGAATAAAAGACAGAAATGGTATGGACCTAACAGAAGCAGAAGATATCAAGAAGAGGTGGCAAGAAAACACAGAAGATTTTCATGACCCAGATAACTATGATGGTGTGATTACTCACCTAGAGCCAGACATCCTGGAGGGCGGTCAAGTGGGCCTTAGGAAGCATCACTATGAACACAGCTAGTGGAGGTGATGGAATGCCAGTTGAACTATATCAAATCCTAAAAGGTGATGCTGTGAAAGTGCTGCACTCAATATGCCAGCAAATTTGGAAAACTTAGCAGTGGCCAAAGAACTGAAAAAGGTCAGTTTTCATTCCAATTCCAAAGAAAGGCAATGCCAAAGAATGTTCAAACTACCACACAATTGCACTCATCTCACACGATAGCAAAGTAATGCTCAAAATTCTCCCAGTGAAGTTTCAATAGTATGTGAACCAAGAACTTACACAGATATTTAAGCTGGATTCAGAAAAGGCAGAGGAACCAGAGATCAAATTGCCAACATCTGTTGTATCATAAAAAAGTGAGAGAGTTCCATAAGAACATCTACTTCTACTTTATTGACTATGCCAAAGCCTTTGACTATGTGGATCACAGCACACTGTGGAAAATTCTTCAAGAGATGGGAATACCAGACCACCTGACATGCCTCCTGAGGAATCTGTATGCAGGTCAAGAAGCAACAATTAGAACTGGACATGGAACTATGGACTAGTTCCAAATTGGGGAAGGGGTATGTCAAGGCTGTATATTGTCACCCAGCTTATTTAACTTATATGCAGAGTACATCATGAGAAAAGCTGGACTGAATGAAGCACAAGCTGGAATCAAGATTGCTGGGAGAAATATCAGTAACCTCAGATATGCAGATGACACCAAAATTATGGCCGAAAGAGAAGAACTAAAGAGCCTCTTGATGAAAGCTAAAGAGGAGAGTGAAAATGTTAGCTTAAAACTCACATTCAGAAAATTGAGATCATGGCATCTGGTCCCATCACTTCATGGCAAATATATGGGGAAACAGTGGAAACAGTGACAGATATTTTTTGGGGGCTCCAAAATCACTGCAGATGGTGACTGCCACCATGAAATTAAAAGACGCTTGCTCCTTGGAAGAAAAGTTAGGACCAACCTAGACAGCATATCTGGAGAAGGCAATGGCACCCTACTCTAGCACTTTTGCCTGGAAAATCCCATGATCGGAGGAGGCTGGTGGGCTGCAATCCATGGGGTCGTTAAGAGTTGGGCATGACTGAGTGACTTCACTTTCACTTTTCACTTTCATGCATTGGAGAAGGAAATGGCATCCCACTCCAGTGTTCTTGCCTGGAGAATCCCAAGGACGGAGGAGCCTGATGGGCTGCTGTCTATGGGGTCTCACAGAATCGGACACGACTGAAGCGACTTAGCAGCAGCAGCAGACAGCATATTAAAAAGCAGAGACGTTACTTTGCCAACAAAGGTCCATCTAGTCAAAGTTTTGGTTTTTCCAGTAGTCATGTATGGATATGAGAGTTGCACTATAAAGAAAGCTGAGCACCAAAGAATTGATGTTTTTGAACTGTGGTGCTGGAGAAGACTCTTGAGAGTCCCTTGGACTGCAAGGACAGCAACCAGTCCATCCTAAAGGAAATCAGTCCTGAATATTCATTAGAAGGACTGATGTAGAAGCTGTAAGTCTAATATGTTGGCCACCTGATGTGAAGAACTGACTCATTTGAAAAGACCGTGATGCTGGGAAAGATTGAAGACAGGAGGAGAAGGGGACGACAGAGGATGAGATGGTTGGATGGCATCACCGACTCAATGGACATGAGTTTGAGTAAATTCCAGAAGTTGGTGATGGACAGGGAGGCCTGGTATGCTGCAGTCCATGGGGTCACAAAGAGTTGGACTGAACTGAACTGATCAGGTTTTCCCAGTAGTTTTTTAAAAAACTAATATTGTGGTGGACCATACTTAAACTAAAAATGGTAGAACAGAGAAAGTGACAAGGGCCTCATAATTTAGAATGTCTGGTTTCTTTTAAAGAGGTGCCTTCATTGGTGAATTGAACTTTTTTTTTTTAATTTTATTTTATTTTTAAACTTTACATAATTGTATTAGTTTTGCCAAATATCAAAATGAATCCGCCACAGGTATACATGTGATAAATCTGAAATTTATTAAGTAAGCAGATTAATCAGTAGACCCCATGAGAAAGATCAAAACTCTGAGTTAGATGTGTGGGTAGAGAATATGATTCTAAACTATTCACTTTACTGATTCAACTTAGGGCAAAGGTACTAGCCACAAGTATCCAGACTTTTCCACATAATAACTAATAACAGTCTACCCAGTTTGGCTCATGAATGCTTCAGTGGCCAGTGTGTTTGCATCTGCTCCCAGAAGAATGCCTATACCAATATTCTTCACATTATATACTTCATAATAGTAGATAAGAAAGTTCCATTCAGGAAAAAAGAAGAAAATGAAATATCTTATTTGAGATGCTCTAAAAAGACACGTCATTTTATCTTATTTTCACTCTTTTCCAAATATCACTTTATATATGATATGTTGATATTTGCAATAAATTCCCCCTTGGTAACTAACTATCCTTTATGTATTAGAAAACGTTATTCTAGTTTGGGTATTACAAAACTTGTCAAATTATTGTATTATTGTTTTAATATGCATTCACCCATTCTTTTATTAATCTTTATTGAGCATAAACTATTTGCTTGTCAGTTTCTAATAATTGATGATGAAAAGAAGAAAGGAGATTAAGAAGTAGGTAAAATGGGAGGAGGAATATGTTGATATAATAGAATATGTTGGTACTATATTTGATTCCAAATTATAATGTTTCAAAGGAAACATATGCATATGTATATATATTCTAATAACCTGAAATGGTCTATATTTACAATTAGAGTATCAATTAAATTAATCAGTTAGCTTCTTTACTAATGTTTCTTTAGATAATTCTGATTATGTTCTTCACTGAAGTCTGTGTTATTGGTCTCACTGCTTCTCTGGGAACTAAAAATTAGCTGCAAATGTTCAGGTATGAAAAATTCATTCAGTCACACATTGGAATAGAGAGCAAATTTCAATCTTTAAGCTAAAATAGCATTTTCTATTATAAAAAAAAAATTAAGCCTAGAATCATTAATTTATTAATAGTCTTTTCCTGCTGTGGACAGTAACCAACATTCTGCTGCCTTAACTTGTATTAACTTTATTTGTATTTCTCCAGTAGTGGCCTTTGAACAAGGAAAAAAAAAACTGTTTGACTCAGTTTTCCCAGTAAAACAGATGCAACTTCTTTGACATTTTTAGAAACAGGTTATTTTAAAATTAATATGTAGACTGAAATGGATACTTTCTATATTCATAAGGATAATGTCATTTCTCCTAAACCTATGTTATGCCTTACAAAGAGTTACATGAATCAAACTGCATATTACATATAAAACAATCAAATGAGAAAAACAATACTGACTGACTTTAATAAATCCCTAGCATTATGCTTATTCTGATACTCTCATCTCTTTTTCTGACCTCAGTGTCATGAATGGTGGAATCATGGGTGCTTGCTTGACAGAAGTTCAGGGTCCTTTGCAAACAAACTGTCCAGCTTGGCTTCTTCATGTCACCCATCATAACAAGAGTCACCAATGCTGAGTGAGTGCTTGCTTGCTACTTGCTAGATACTTGAGTGAATGCTTGCTTGCTATTTGCTAGATACTCTAGTGAATGCTTTACACACTTTTTTTTCCCCATATAGTTTTATCATAAGGCAAGAATTATTACCCCCATTTTATAGGTAAGAAGATTGAGCTTCAGAAAGATGAAATAACATGCCTAAAGACACACAAAGCTAAGAAATTGCAGAGCTAAATACTGAGCATGATTTTCTCTTTTACCTCCAAGCTTTATCTTAACCACTAACCCACTCCACCCTCAATTTCAGCAAGTAATTATACAACTTTACATCACTAGTGGCAGAAATGAGTTTCTATATCCAGTACCCAGTATGAACAATTTATTCTAACATGATTAACCTAGGCAGAAATAACTAAAGTAGCTGTTGCTCCAATTCTAACCATACATCAGACTATCGATTAATACTGTGAAAGTTTCAAATTTAAATGGCATAGGAAGCTCAGTGTCTATCCAAGCTCAAGTCTGCCTGTTTAAAGTTGCTTTAAGAGACTTATCTGAAGTGAAAGAGGTCTCCAGATGGGAAGTGATTCCCTCTCAGAAAGGAACCACCAATTATGTGTTTATTACATCATTGCAGTTCTAATGTTTGATTTGAATGATATCCAACTTCACACTGAAAGCCATTAAACCTAATCTTTTAATAGGGGAAAAATGCCCAGCCTATCTTGTCTATTATTACATAGATTATAAACACACAAATGACTTAAAATTCCCACCAGCCAGTGATAAAATACTATGACCATTAAGGATACCACAGATTATTAAAGAAATGAGAACATCTGGGGTAAGCTTTGAATGGGGGTACAGTTAAACAGAAAGGAGAAACCTATAAACATTTTATAAGAAAAGATACAAAGGGAAATTCAAAGACATTACTATTTAATTCAAGGTTTTACAAATTTATGAGTTAATGATATAACTTTTAAAAGCTGCTATCAACCTGCTTATGAAATGTTATTAAGTCATTAGATATGGTGATATTATAATAACAGTAAAATTAAAGGAGATACTTTGCAAAATTTTATAAGTGGTTAAAATGTACAAGTGAAAATTATGAGTAACTTTCTAGCAAGTTATACTGAAAATGTCATAAAAATGAATGTATGATAAAACTAGTGTTTCCTGACTATTTCGAGTGAAGAATTTTTCTGATATATACAATGAACAAATAAAAGGCAATATTTTTGCCCTACTAAGGTTTGCTTGTCCTTACTCTGTTGTGTCCCATGCTGAAATTAGGTTCAATCTACCCTCCTTTGTGACCAAAACTAGGAGGTCTTTGAAACTCTCACCCAAGAACAATTATTCAAGTCTAGCCTTAATATTTAACCTTATCTTACAAACAGGCAATACACACAAACAAATCCAGATTTTCTTAATGGACTTTTTAATTATTTTCAGATTTTGCTGACACCTCTTAAGAATAGCCCATTGGAAGCTCGAATGGCATAGTCCACCATACACACCGGTTTTTCAAGAACAAAATCCAAGGCCCAGTTAAATGCAGGCGGTGATCTGGGACTGGTGTGTGGGACGTGCTGTAAAGACCCTTCAAAATCCACCAATTGCAGCTTACCCGGCTCTGTGTTTGAGCTTTTTATCTAGGATCCCATCTCTTGAAACAAGTTTATTAAATACCAAAATGCCAATCACCATGTTGACCTGTCAGACAGAAACAAAGGTTGAAGGGAATCAGGTCCCTGATTTTTCTCAAGAACCCACTTTTATCCATTCACAACCTTGGCAGAATTATGTACTCACAATGGTAGTGACAGGAAGCCCTTCTCAAACATTTCATAAGTGCATACAGGAAAATAGGGCACTTTACCAGTAGTGTTAGTGTCCATCTCTTAAAGGATTCTCGTGAGTTGGCTAGGTGGGTTACTTTAATGTTCTAAAGTACATTCAGCCCATTTACTGTCCATGCTTTGCAGTTAACACTGAGGAAATTAATATTGCACAGGCTAACTTTTAAATTGCCATATTATGCCAATCTAGCATTCTTTTCTCTGACTCATCCTTGAATAAAACAAATGGACTAATGAGCTTTACACTGTGTCTGGGTATCAGAAGATTATGTCTTGCAACGTGCAGCCAGGGTAAGTCCTGCCAGGCAGAGGTGCTAAGGTTTGTCATTGCCCGGAACTGGGAGAACAGAATGACTCTATCCTTCATGCTGTGCAACTATTTTCTCCCATGAGACTGGGGGCATTTTAATGCACCTTGCTTTTCTGGACAAAGGGGAAAGCCTATTCAATTCACCAGCAACCTTTCAGATGGACACTTACACTAATTTTTATACTGTGCTCTATTGAACCAGTCTCAGCATCTCTAAGACTCTTCTATCCATTTAAAAGGTCTCTTGCATAACACAGCTGAGACGAAATCAGACATATTCATCTTTCTCAAGTCAAATTGTAAAATGCTGCAGAGAGAGCTGCAGTCTAGTTGTAGCGGCTTTATTATAAGTGCGCTGGGTTCTCTAACCTACTGGCACTTCCTGATAAAGGAATCCAGTACAATGCTGAAACCAAGATAATCAAGGAAAAATATTTTCTCCTTTTTGCCTTCCTGTTCCTTACCCTCCACAGTCAAAAGAATCTTGGTGTGACACCCATTGCAAATGGTGAAGCCTGTACATTGCAACTAGTAGCTTGCGAAAAATCTGTTTTAAATGAAGCAGGATGACTGGTTCATAAAAAAGAAACTTCTACTTTTCCAATATACTTCGAGCAGATGGAATATAAAGCTAGAGTCTGCTTAATTACTGGTGTAAAGAAGATCCAAAGAAACTGTTAGGTAAAGACTTAGAAGGGGCTACTCTTCACAGCTTCTTAACAAGATACCATTTGATCAAGCGAAAGACTGACTCATCTTCATATATCTATATTTGAACTAAAAAACTGTATTCTGTGGATTCTATTAATCTACAATTTAAACATGAGAGAATTCATCACCACTCCAAAGACCTTTTGTCTTTCAATTACACACATACTCATTGTTTCTTCACTTTAGGGTTATATGTATAGTAATCTAGATGCCTAGGGAAATAATTCAGTTGATTAAATAAAAATTCAATGCAGTGGATAGAACTATGTCTGATAGTTTTAGTTTTCCTATGCTCTTCTAACACTCATGCCTAGATTTTCTTGTAAATCACCAACAATTTCTGCTCCCTTTTATAATGTAGAGGAGGAAGAACAAACTTTAAAGAAAGAAAACCACATAGAACTATTAAGAAAGATATCTCCAGCTTCCAACTTATTGAATGATTCGTTCAAGAATCGAAAAGGTAACTTTTCAGTTAGAAATCTGATTGTACAGTGAAATGCATCTTTGTATTTAATTCAGATTGTTTCTTTTTTCTCTGACATTTTTCAAAGATTTATTACATAAGAAAGATCTGTAATCAATAAATTCAGAGACACAGAGGAAAGGCAAGTTTGTGGAAAATTTTCATGTTCCTATAAATAAACATGCAAAGGAATTATTTTGTGATTCAAAAAAGAAAAATTTGTAAAACTTCATGCATAAATATGGTAGGGGTTCTCAACTAGAGGGGGGTGATTTGTACCCTCAGTGAACATTGCAAAATCTCTGGAGACATTTTCTGATTATTACAACTTGAAGGGTACCATTGCTATTTAGCAGGTAGATGCCAGTGGTGCTGATAAATACACAGGACAGCCCCACAGCAAAGAAATGTCCAGTTCAAAACATCTGCAGCAGTGAGGAGGAGAAACTTTGACACATGAACATACATTTTCTTGTTGATATTTGGTGTCAGCCCCAGACACCAAATTAAGAGATCTGAATAATTATGTAGATCATATTACAAAAGTATAAAGGTGTAATAGTGTAAAGGTGAAATAATAATAAATGAGGAAATTCTATATGTTAACAAGGAAGAATTTACCAAAACTTACTCAAACTTCTTCACAAATGTGAAATTCCTGAAAGAGAAATCCCATACTCTCATGCTTAATATTCTTCAGGCTTCAAAATAAGAATATTTTAGTGTGATAAAGTGCTGGGTAGACATCAACATTAAAATTTAAGTAACGATTCATCAAACTTTAAAATTTCTGCACAATCAATACGGAAGTGTCACTCTAATGGAAGCAAAGTAGACTTTCTTTGTTAAGAAAAACAATTAAGCTGATTTTGGTGTTTACCAGGACAACAGCGGCTGCAGGTCCCACAAAGGCGTAGAGCAGACCTCCTTCAAGAGAGAGCCAGCAACTGGAAAGAACATCAGATAAAAACTAACACCAATTAGTGACACGTATTACATCACTAACGTGTGACACAAACAGTTTGGACTATGTGCTTAGTCTTGCAATTCTGGCATATTTCAAAGGTTCATAGTTTTTTAAAAAAATACAAGGAAGATATGGAAAAAAGCTAAAATTAGCGCACTTCGTGAGTAGCAAATACCACATACCTCTCACAAACAAGAAACTTTGATTATGAGGCTTTACTGTCAGGCAGTTAAAACATTTTAGACAAATTACTGTTGCAGTGAGATTTTTACAGTGACTTTCAGTACAAATGTAACTATTAAGTTATGCAAAATGCTGCTGTATATCCATTATGGAATTTTTCAAGTATACTCTGAAGCAGGAACAGTGTGTTTTTAGAGACTTATATGTGCCATTTACCTGTTCTTCCTTGAGGCCATTGAGATAGTGGAAGATATTGGTTTAAAAGCCATCATTGCAGGGAACAGATAATCTACATTTTGTATGTTTTTTTTTTTCTTTCTTCCAATTTTACTTTTTCCCAGACTGCTAAAAAATCACTAAAGATAAGCTTTTGAATGAAAATAAGTATAGCTGTGTTTGTTTCAATTAATAGATTCCCCAAGAGTTGCAGGTTTTCATGGACAAAGACAGTAACCATTTAGGTACAAATGCTCATTCTGTCACATCAAAGGACTGACAAGAGGTCTTCTGGATGCAGAGTCGTGTCTACCACTTCATGCACCTCTCCTTGACCTCTTACCCTTTCATACTAGTTCTCAGTCCCCTGAATCAGCATGCTGCCTCCAAAATGAACAACAATCAACAATAAAAAACAATATCTGGGGCTTCCTTGATGGCTCAGTGGTAAAGAGTCCACCTGCCAATGCAGGAGACACAGGTTTGATCCCTGACCCAGGAAGATCGCACAGGCCACAGTGCCACCAAGTCTGTGGGCCAACACTATCAAGCCTGTGCTCAAGAGTCCAGGCACTGCAACTGTTGACCCCACATGCTGAAACTACTGAAGCCATTGCTCCCTAGAGCCCACATTACAGAACAAGAGAAGCCTCTCAGTGAGAAGCATCACAACTCGAGATGAGCCCATGCTCACCGCCACCGGAGAAAAACCCGTGCAGCAACAAAGACCCAGCACAGACAAAATAAACAATCTTATTAAAAAGAACACTTAACAATACTCTTCTCTCCTCTTCTAAGAACTTTTTTATATTGGCTGTGGTGGTGGTTCCATGATTCATGCATTTGATAACTCACAGGATTATATACATTTAATAGTGCATGCTACCATGTAAATCAGTGTGTGTGTGTGTGTGTGTGTGTGTGTGTTTTCAAAGTCTGCATCTAGTTATTGCTCCTTGGTCATAACAGCAATTGATAAAATTCTACTTTCCCACTTTGAGATCAACAATGTAATGTCTATTAAAAAAAAAAAAAAACCAAAAATCACCTGGAGGAAAAGCCCTTAGGTATGATAGAACACTTCAGTTTGGCGTCTCCAAGACTGCCACTAAACTTCTCCTGCAGTTTTGTGTAAATTCATCTTCAAATTGGTACTCTCCTGCTTGTACTGCATTCATTTTCAAATACACTCCTTGAGAGCTGGAACTGTGCCATCTATGATCCTACTTCTTTCCATATCCCCACCACAGTGGCTTTCAAAAAGAGTCATGCTATTTTGAAAAATAACAGATTAAAGGCAACGGTGCTATAGGAAGACAGCTCTACAGTATACACTCTCAGCTCATCCTGTAGGTTGTATGAGAGAAACAAGCGCTCTGATGATGTGAGTTCTTGCAATTCTTTGGAAGTTTCCTTGGGATGTCAAGTCCAGTGGTGTCTCTTGGCACACTTCCCACTTAGATGAACCCACCAAGGGCCTAATAAGCCCCAATTCCTGTCTCAAACCTGAAGACAATTAAACAGGACACCTCCTTTTAAGACTTTTACTTCTAACAAGATGCCATCCTTCTCCCCATTTCTCAGCTGTCTCCTCTACTTTAAAGAGCAGATGAAGCAAAATATGAGACTGTACTGCTTTATATTTGAAATATTAAATATAAACTTGACAAATTCTCCCACAGAATGTTCTCAGTTTTACAGGTCTGATTAGGGTAGGCTGGTACCACATCCCCCTTTTACTCCCTTCTAGTTTCTTCTGTAGCCCAGGCATTCTATAATGTGGTCTACTGATCCCCTGGGCTTTGAATTTGAATACATATCTCCCTAATACAGCAACAAAACTTGAATTAATATGACAAAATATGGTTGCTGCCAGTATATATTATCATCTGTGAAATCAGAAGCTCAGATCAGAGTCCTATTTTAAAGTGTAAACGTGTCAAGATTTATCCAGGTCTTTAAAAATGCATCTGAGATGGAACATGCAATGTAAATATAGAAATATTTTACAAATTATGATTCTACTTAACCATTAATACTGGAATGACCTATATGGGAATACAATCTAAAAAAAGAGTGGAAATGTATATATATATATATATAAATATATATATATATATATATATATATATATATATATATATAACTTGCTGTACAGCAGAAACTAACAGAACATTGTAAATCAGCTATACTCCAACAAAAATTAATTTCAAAGAAAGAAAGAAATTAAGACTCTGGTGTTCCAAAGAAATGGGAAATTAAAAGAATTCTGAACAGCCCTGCAGCATTTAATGCCGAACTTTTGTGCATTTAAGAAACCTTATATCATTTCTCGTAATGTGACTTCAACCACCGTTAATGACTCAGTGACAGAGTACAAGCCATCAGCAGTGCCAGCCAAGACTAATGAAGCATATTTGACAGTTTACTTAATTATAAATAAGATTTATCACCGTGGACGGACTTACTAGTGATCAGTGCCATATCCTTTTGTCCTGGTGAAGCCTACGGATGTGGCCACCACTAACGCTGGTAAACCTGCAAGAAAAGCATTGTCACATTTCACATTCAGCTTCCGCCACTGTGCACATGGGCTCAAGCAAAGCCAGGATAGACCCGGAACACTGAAACTGGAGGAACTATCTATGGATGGATCACTTCATAAAATATTATAAAATTTTTTCCAAGTACAAAAATATGAGCGTGATAGCTGGGTTTTTAAGTCAGTGCATTTCTCTGATGTTGCTAGGTTACCACTGCATTTGACACAGGTTTAAAAGAAACTCATAACAGAGATTTAGTATATCTTTTTAAGTTATTTTTTCCCTAGGGGTTTACATTCCTATAAAGGAATTTATAGTTATAAAATCAGAAAGGCAAAAAAAAAAAAAGGATGTTCTGGGGTGATGGAATATCACAGAAGTGGAATGTACAGTTGACCTCATATTGATCCACATCAAGCTGTACTTATAATAAGACAGAAAAAATATCTCTCATCATTTAACTCTTTATGATTTACTTATACTAACAAGAATGTAGGAACAAGGTTAAAGGCCCTGAGGATCTTTAGGCTTCCCACTCATCCTCTTTTCACAATCCTGAATGAAGGTCAGAGATTTACGCCAATTTTTCTTCATGAACCTCTAGGTAGGTAACACTCCATGCCTTAGTCCCTCTTGGCATTCAAGTGCCAGCATCCCTGCAGCAACTCTGACCCGACATCTTTTACTTTATGCTTCTACGAATCATGCTTACCTTGCTCAAGTTCAACAGAAACTCCCTGTGTTTGGTGAGTGGGATTCAGTCTGACCTAAGTTGCTAACTTTTTTTTAAGTTCTAGAAGACCATGCTTTTTTTTCAGGAAGCCCATGCTTGTTTTTTTCCGATTGAAAAGTTCATCTTCTGATCATCTACCTGTGTCCCCTCCACTCATCATTTTCCCTCTTATCATTTTTCCTTATTATGGCTATTTTCTTCTGGAAATTTTCACATGATACCATACCCCTTCACGAGGTTTAAATTATGGGAACTCCAAGGGACACAAAATTTTTTTTAAACAAATACTGGTCTGTGTGTGTGCATATATATATATATATATATATATATGTGATATATAATATATAAAGTATATATGTGTGTATGTATATTTATACATGTGTATATATACACATGTGCATGCATGTGCACACACACATATGTAAAATATCTCTTCTTCCCTTTTTCTTTTCTTCCTTCTTGTCCTTCTTCTTTTCAATATAGTTGACTTTTTTGATTGACTAGACCAAGTTTGTCAGAAAAAATATCCTCTTCTGGGTCCTAAGCTGAAAAGCTAACAGTCTTCATTCCATGTAATTTAGATTAACTTTTTTCTAAATTATTATGTTGCACTTTGCCATCATGAAACTCATATGCCACTCTTCTGCCCACTCTCAGACTTCCTCACAGTCTAGAACCATTGGTTTAGCTTTTTCACTACCCAGAATAGTTTAATATTAGCTGTAAACCTGGAGACCCTGTAAAGCTGTACACCCTTCTCCTCAAGATCACCTTTGGTAATTATGTTAAATAATTTAGCTAAGGTTCCTGTAAATTGCTATTCTTTATACTTCAAGGGAAGTCTTCATTTCCCTACATACGGTAGTTCTTGGATCTAGTCAAAGCCTGATTCAATACCATTCCAGCTTTAGATGGTCTTTATCATGAAATTCAGACAAAAATTGTAACACAGTGTAAGAATATTGCATTCTCCAGTCTCTTCTTAATGGCTTTCCCACTTGCCTGTGCAGACACAACAGCCCTTGGCTGAAATCTGATGGATAACCTTGGTGCTCCTGGTCTTGTGTTTTTCTAGCATGGATTATTCTGACATGGTAATAAGTCCACTTATTTGTGATTCTTTAGGCTACCTCTAGCATTCATTTGTTATATCTTTGGTCCAAATTTCCTCATTTATTTTTAGTGCAAGTCTTTTGAAACTCAAAGGCAAACGTGAAAAAATCCTGAGCTTTTTCTAAAACTAGTTCTTTAATTAATTAATTCTAATTAAACTAAATGAATTCATTAATTTCAGTTAAACTTTAGAATTGGCCCTTTGAAATGTATAAGTCCAAACTTTAGAATTGGCCCCCTGAAATGTATAGGTCCTCCAGATTCCCATTTCATACGGCACTGTGAGAGGAACTTTTATTAATGAAAAATTAATTCATCCTCAGCCTGTCAGCAATTTTTGTGCTTCCTTTGAGAACTCCATGGACTAGCCATGTGGTTTCAATCATGATCTAGATGACTTTCTCTTGTGTCGTGAATAGCTCTCTTGAAATAGACACTTTAAAGCTTTCTGAACTTTGCACTGAACTGAACTTCTTAAGACATTTTGCGTTTTCAGAACCTATAGTAGAGAATACTTTTGATTTCTTGCCTGTAGATACCTTACATCTCATTTGCTACCATGTGGGCACTATTGATTACCAACTGACCAGCTATGTGGCCATCCAGTATTCACTCTTTTTAAAGTTCCACAACCTCAAAGAATGTTCCAATATGACTAACATCCTATATTTCCACTTCGACACACTGAATTAGACACAAAGCAAAGTAGCCTGGGGATAATCACAGTTTCCAACTTCATTCATTCCAGCAGTGTTCAAAGTCATTTTAACAAGAGCATAAAAGAGAATCACAATACGCTTACCCCATCCAAGGCACAAAAAGCGTTTCCTGATAAGCCGTGTTCTAATTTTTCCAGTTACAGCCATATATGATTGCCACGCTTCAGTCAAAACCCAACAGAACGAAGCCAGGAAGAAAAAGTGCAGAAATGCTGTGGTGGTCGCACAGATGCTCTGTGGGGACAGAAAAGACTCAACTCAACACGGGGGCGTCATGTGTCTTTCAGAGGGTTGTTAATCTCCAACTCATTGCTTTTACTTCAAATATCTACTTCTTCTTTGTGGTGGTCGCACAGATGCTCTGTGGGAACAGAAAAGACTCAACTCAACACGGGGGGGTCATGTGTCTTTCAGAGGGTTGTTAATCTCCAACTCATTGCTTTTACTTCAAATATCTACTTCTTCTTTGTGGTGGTCGCACAGATGCTCTGTGGGAACAGAAAAGACTCAACGCAACACGGGGGGGTCATGTGTCTTTCAGAGGGTTGTTAATCTCCAACTCATTGCTTTTACTTCAAATATCTACTTCTTCTTTGTGACAGAGTAATTGTTTACAGAAATTAGAAACCCTGGAGTCTTTCAGCTGTACACTATCTTACAGAATAAAAGTTCTAATGTCATTTGTGTGCTCAATTTTTTATGAGAAGAAGCCTGAATGTAAATTTAAACTCAAGGGAGATTCAAGTTACTACTTTCCTTGATTTTTTTTCTTGAATCATAATTATGGGAATGGTCCTTTCTCTGGTTTAATATAAGTTACAGACATCTTGCATAATTCTTTTGGCTACACTGTTCATCCCTCCTTTTAAACCAATAATGCTTTGCTGGTTTATCTGCTGATGTTCAGATTATATCACCACAGACTCTCAAAAGAAAAAAATTACTTTGCTTTTATACAATGTGATATTCAAAGTATAAGAGCAAAGTACAAAAGGAGGTTTGGCTAATAGCCTAAAACAAAAATAACATACGTATTTTAAAGTACTTAATACATTGTGTGTGTGTACACAGTCGTCAGTCACATCCAACTCTTTGCATTGCCATGGACTGTAGCCCACTGCTGCTAAGTCACTTCAGTCGTGTCCGACTCTGTGCGACCCCATAGACAGCAGCCCACCAGGCTCCGCTGTCCTGGGATTCTCTAGGCAAGAACACTGGAGTAGGTTGCCATTTCCTTCTCCAATGCATGAAAGTGAAAAGTGAAAGTGAAGTCACTCAGTCGTGTCCGACTCTTCGCAACCCCGTGGACTGCAGCCCACCAGGCTCCTCTGTCCATGGGATTTTCCAGGCAAGAGTACTGGAGTGGGGTGCCATTGCCTTCTCCAAAGGGGTGGAGGGTTACTGAGATATATATAGGAAGCCCACTAGGCTCCTCTATCCATGAAATTTTCCAGACAAGAATACTGGACTGGGTTGCCATTTCCTTCTCTAGGGGATCTTCCCGAGCCAGGGATCAAACCTCTGTCTCTTTGTGTCTCCTGCCTTGGCAGGTGGATTCTACCATTGCATCACCTGGGAAGATACTTACTTAACACATTGCTCTGTGTTATTATACATCACTCTGTGTTATTATATTATAAGGTGTGTCATAATCAGATCATTTTGAAAAACTAGCCACTGGCAGTACACAGCCGTGATTTCACGGATATATTTCTTTGTGTAACTTAATCAATTAAATGTGTCACCATTAGTTACTTATGATTCATCTGCAAAGACGAGCAGCTTCATTTGGGTAAAGGCTGCTACTTACTTCATTACTGGTATAATTTCTTTGTGTAAATCTTGCTAAAATGCAAGTCTTTGTAAACCTTCCTTTGTCTTGGTTATTTCCAAAAATTGAAAAAAGGAATTTTTCCTTTTTTCCACCAGATTCCACCAGAAAATTACTAGAAATAATCAATGACTATAGTAAAGTTGCAGGATATAAAATCAACACACAGAAATCCCTTGCATTCCTCTACACTAATAATGAGAAAACAGAAAGAGAAATTAAGGAAACAATTCCATTCACCATTGCAATGGAAAGAATAAAATACTTAGGAATATATCTACCTAAAGAAACTAAAGACCTATATATAGAAAACTATAAAACACTGGTGAAAGAAATCAAAGAGGACACTAATAGATGGAGAAATATACCATGTTCACGGATTGGAAGAATCAATATAGTGAAAATGAGTATACTACCCAAAGCAATTTATAGATTCAATGCAATCCCTATCAAGCTACCAACAGTATAAAAAAAAAAAAAAGAAAAAAGGAAAACATGGAGCTACAAAAAAGATCACTAAAAACTCCTAACAAAGAATTAAAAGTATTAATACAATCCTACCCTTCTCCCTCCACTCTGATCCACTGTCTTTAATACCTTAGCCCAAATTATTCATATTTTTAATTCTTTCAAAATTCACCAGATGTTCAGTCCTTCTTATCCTACAGAAAGATCATGTTTATCTCATCAGGTTGTTTTAATGAGAAGGGATAATATACAGATGCTGAGTAGGACTATAGTAGGCACTCAGCAAGTGCTTAACCGATTATAACCATAGTCATTATTTTAAGTAGAACATAAAAAGGGTGTTATCAGTTTTCAGCATGGGGTTCCTTATCTCACATGGTACTTAAATATACTTGGTGCTTAAGTTTATTCTTATAAAACTAATAATTTTCAGTCTGAGAAAGTCATGGATTTCCAGCATCCTCTTCCTCATCAGTTTACTCCTGTTTCAGCCAGAAACAGGAGTAGGAGATTTACCCAACTCTGATTCCTTCTGTACTTGAGACACTGAGACTTTTTCCAAGTTGAAGTTTAAACATCTGCAGGCTGATTACTTTGCTCATTCCTGATCTGCAGTCTCTTGCAGATTTGAACTTCAAAGATAACTTTTCTATTCAATTCCTGAACTAGTTACATGTTCTAATTCACCTGTCATTTCTTTCCAGCCTTTTGTGTCACATCAGTAGCTTGTGTTTATTGATTTATAAACTATCAATACAGGGTTATCTAAAACAATGTAAAATGCTGAATTATTTAAAGGCTAAGTGCTAGATGCATGGAAATTTTGTAAGAAATAATAAAATGCTCAATATCTCAATATAGAGACTTTTAATTTACTATCTCTATATTATGTTTATTACTTTGGGACTTCCTTTAATTCTGGTACAAATTGACATACTACTAATAAAAATAATTTGGGGCTATTGACATTCATATTTTAATAATTCATGTCTCTCTGGACAAAGATATGGCCACAACATGTAGGGGGAATAAATGGTAACAGGAGAAGTAAGACCCTATGGGTGGATGTATTCTACTATAGTCAGGTCAGGTGAATATTCATAAATGACTGGAAAGTGCTCCAAGTATGGAGTTAAGCTGTCTCAATCTAAGCAAAGTGTATATGTGAACTGAGAGGTCTAAAGTCAAGCGTGCAGCAAAAACCTATGATGCCCGGAGAGAGAAGGAGCTACATTCTGCTTCATTATCATATGAAGGGTCAGTATAAAGTCAGATACTGCACTTCAGGAAACACACATTGATCTTTCTACTGATACATTCGCTAAGTTGTCTTTTAAAGTACAACTTTTACAAACAGCAGTCTTCAAGTAAAGTCTGTTATTTGCACATTTGTTACATCAGTTTCCACAAAGTGGCTATTCTAAGTTTGGTGTTCAGGATTTTTTAATTTCTTCTCTGGTAGAACCTAAGTCCCATCTCGGTAACCCACAGAGATCAACCATCCTTTGGATCCTGCAGTACTGGGATTTTTTCACTTTTTAAGTCAAACGTTGATGTTCCTTTTATGTAAGTGTTGATATCATGCCATCTGCTCACCTCTTCCTACCCAGACACACTAAGGTGACCTCTGCTCTCACATTGTCTTCTTATTCAGCCTGCGTGTCTGCTCTAAGCTCCACCACAGCTGGGAGTTCACAGCTCACCACTCCGAACACAAGACTCACTAGCTCCTCCAGCTCTTCAGTCAATTCTTCGACTCCTCGCCAAACCTCAGTGTGGTCCCCTTCTACAAATGACGAGTGTTGCTGACAAATACTAGAAAACTTGAAAAGGTACTTAAATTGGCAAACTGATGGTGGTTTATACCTATAGACTTCACATACACTCTTCATCCCAAGTCCATAGGAATGATAGAAAATGTTTCATAAAATAACTGGAAAAAAAAATATGTAAACAGTGGTAGACTAGCTACTACAAGGAGTGCCTGAAAAACAGAAAGCCAATGAAAGTAGGATGAATACCAGGGTTAAAGCTACCCATTGGAGCAGAGATTAAGACATGGAAAGTAGGAGATTTAAGATATATGGATGGCACAGAAGTTCAACATCTGTTTAAAAGTATTTTCAGAGGGAAGAAAAAGGGAATTCTGGGAAAATGGAGCATTTAAAGAAATCTTATGGGGAAATTTCTCAATAACATTAAAGATTTTTTAGCTGAAAGATAGCTAACACACACACACGTACACACACCCTAAGATATATTGCAATGAAATTTGTGAACATTAAGAATAAAGAGAAAATCTTAAAAGCTGTCAGAATCAAAAGAAAGATCACTTACAAAAGAATAAGAATCAAACTGACATTGGACTCTTTGTGAGCCACCCAGGATACAAGAAGACAAAAGACTATCTTCAATATTTTATGGGAAAATAACTGTTGAATTCAACACATAGCAAAACTATTATTCAAGGAGAGGTAGAAATAAAGACATCTTTAGAATGGTAAGGAACTTTGAAGTTATTACCTTAAGAATTGCTAGAGAACATAAACCAATAATAATAAGAAATCCAGAAGTGCAGAATGAGACAAAAGCTAGTCTCATGAATATCAATATTAAAATATATTAAGTCTAAACAAATGCTTATTAAAAAATAAAATATATATTGATAACATAGCCACTTGGATATAAAACTCAATTTATATCCAAAAATAAACTCAGTCTTCTTTTATTTGCAGGAATATTTCAGATACTGATTAACTCTAGATTAGAAAAGGATGTTTGAACATCTATGTTAATAATGTTAAGGTTACCACAAAAAGCAGAAACAAATAATATATTTGCAAAAGAGTAGAAAAATAGAACTAAGAAAAATTTATCAGTCCAATTAAATGCAAGCAAAAGGACAACTAGAAAATACAATAAACAGAAAAATCAAATGATGATACAGAAATTTCCAATTACAGAAATCACAATAAGTGGGAATGCTTTAAATTCACTAGTTAAAAGTTAAGAATTTTTATCCCAGATAAAAAAAATCCAGTAATGAATTTATAAGAGACCTCAAATGCAATGACATAGGAAGACTGAGAATAAAGAGATGAAAGAGCTAAATTAAGCAAATGCTAATATGCAAAAATCAGATGTCACAATGTTAATATTGAAAAGAGCATTAAAAGAGATGAAGGAGTTTTCATACTGACAAAAGGAGCAAGCCATAAAGAAGTTTCCAAAGTAACATATTTCTATGAAACTCATAAAAATTTTCCAAAGTATATGGGAACAAATTTACAAAAATACTTAGAAAACTGCAAGGATAAATGTCAAACTAAGTTTAAAATGAAAGACAACCTATAGCTCTCAGAAAGTCATGGAAAATGTGGAGAAAAATAGTAATATGGAATTCTATGATGATCATAAAAGTGATTAATCTTTTTTAAATATTGTAGATAAGAAACAGAGCATGTACAATTCTTTAAAATACAAATAGAATATTTACAGAAGTTAACTAGTCCTAGGACAGAAAGGAGAATAAGATAAGCTTAAGAAGTTTGATAACACATAGAACATTTTCACAAACTATAGTACAATTAATTTAGAAATCAACATTAAAATTCTGTACATCTTCAGGGGGAAACTTTTAATAACTAATGATTTAAAGAGAAATTAATATCCAAATTACAAACTATTTAGAACTGAAAAACAAAAGAAAAACTTGTGCAATTTTGGTATGACAGTACTCAGGGTTATAAAAGCCTTAGATAGAAAACAATACAAAATGAAAATAAATAGGCCACTTAAATCAGAAGAAATTTAACAAAGGCAAAAGCAGAAATTACAAACGAAAACTCTTAAAGACAGTAAAATTGATCCATAAAATCTAAGCTGATTTGAGAGGCTGATAAAGCAGCTAAATCTTTGACTATTGTGATTTTTTTTGAGGGTAGAGGAGAATGAAAAATAAGTAACATTGAAAATATAAAAACTTTTTAAAATTATCATAAAAACAGCAGGCACTGTATATATAAAATTGAAAACCTATGTAAGATGGACATTCTTCAAGGAAAACATAAATGATCTAAATAGGACTGAGATAAAAAATTAATCTTAGATAAAATGGAAAGTTAATAAAAAGTAATAAAAGAAATCTTCAAAAATGATAAAAATTGCAGAAAATTTTACAGGCAAATTCTAACAAATGTATAGATAAGCCCCATTTTATAAAATATTACCAGGTCAAAAAAAATAAAAAGATTAGATGTACCTGACTCATTTGACAAGGCTGGTATAACAATGACACCAAAATGAACAAGAAAACTATAAGCTTTGATTCTTTCATTTTTCTACATAAATGTGAAAGTATTAAATAAAAGATAAAATCTACAAATACAGAAAAAAGATAATAAATCACTATCAAGTAAAAGTGTGTTTACTAAAACAGGACGATTTCAATATTAAAAATGACCTCAATATAAGTTATTATATTAACATTAATGAAGACAAGTGATCATATCAAGAAATGTGAAAGAATTTGATAAAATTCCAGTTATCACTTAAAATATCTTCATTATATATTAGAAATAAAGGAGAACATTCGTACTTCATAAATGTTATCTCTCCAAAACTTATGATTAAAATTGTATTTAACAGTGAAATATCAGAAGCATTCCCATCACAAATAAAAGCAGTATGGCCAACATCACCTCAACTATTCTAAATTGTTATACGAGGTCCTCACCAAAACAATACAAGAGAAAGCAATATGAAAGGAAGAAATAATATTGTCATTATTCTATAAATATATCTCCTTACTAGAAAACACAAGAAGATCCATTTTTTTTTAAGTAATGGAAACAATAAGGAGAATCAAGAATGTGGCTGGAAATAAGATCAGCATACAAAAATTGTATTGTACAGTGAGATCAATACACAAAACTAACTTCCTAATGCACCAACAATGTCTACAGGAAAATGTAATATAAAATTTATAATGAATCATGAAAGATTCATATCTCTTCTCCTTCCCAAGCCATGTTGAAATGACAAAGTTTCAAGCCCCAGGAAAAAAGAGAATAGGCTGTAGATAGGAGTGCTGACATTCAGAAGATGCTGAGAGAAGAAGGGGTGACTGACTTAGAGTGGCAGAGAGAGTTACATCCTAAGTGCTTAGGGGTAGACAGTGGGGGTGGAAATTAGGATTGTAATGGAGCCAATTCACTCTGAAGACCTTCTGTGGGTTTAATGCTTTTAGATAACACTTTACTCCTCCAGAAGCAGAAGGAGGACCTAGTTTTGCATGGGACTGAAAAAGAGCCAGGTTGGCTGAAAACTCTACATACAGAAGAGCTGAAACTGTTTCCTTCCAGCTCAGGGCAGCCTAGTATAGTCACAATGAGGTTTAGTTTCTGGAAAATTCAGTGGCTGGGTTCTGAACTCAGACACCAGTTTCATTAGGGGTACAAGGCAGATACAAATGTATGCATTAACTATTGGCTCCTCACTCTAATTTTCCTTCATTTCTACTCTCAAATTGCCAGCAGGTCAGAGGTTAAATTTCTCCCCCAAAGGGGAAAAGTCTTCATACTCTGGCTCATCCTTGATTAACATACTACACAACCTTTCAAAAAGTCTATCTACCCTAGTACAGAGCTTCAGGTCACTTTTGAGGACCTTGCTTTTATATATATAAATATAACAGAGAAGAAGAATCAGATAGCTGAGGTTATCTTCCAACATGAGAGAAAGAAAAACAAAGCCAGCAAAGAAAAAAAAAAAAGTGAGGAGTGAGGAGAGATAATAGGGGCAACCAAAAAATAAAAACTTCTAAAACAGATTAAGTCATTCAGAAGCTGAGAAAAGATATTGCACCAAAAACTAAAATCACTAGGGAAAGATTATCAGATGAAAGAAAAATTCCTTATTCATATTAACAACTATTTAACAAAATGTACAAGAGGTTTATAGAAAATTATAAAATTTAATAGAAGAACATAAAACAAGACATTACTAGTGTGTGAGATGAGGGCAATTGTGCGGTAGTTTGAGCATTCTTTGGCATTGCCTTTCTTTGGGATTGGAATGAAAACTGACCTTTGCCAGTCCTGTGGCCACTGCTGAGTTTTCCAAATTTGCTGGCATATTGAGTGCAGCACTTTCATAGCATCATCTTTTAGGATTTGAAATAGCTCAACTGTAATTCCATCACTTCTGCTAGCTTTGTTTGTAGTGATACTTCCTAAGGCCCACTTGACTTCACATTCCAGGATGTCTGGCTCTAGGTCAGTGATCACACCATTGTGATTATCTTGGTCGTGAAGATCTTTTTGTACAGTTCTCCTGTGCATTCTAGCCACCTCTTCTTAATATCTTCTGCTTCTGTTAGGTCCATACCATTTCTGTCCTTTATTGAGCCCATCTTTGCAAGAAATGTTCCCTTGGTATCTCTAATTTTCTTGAAGAGATCTCTGGTCTTTCCCATTCTATTGTTTTCCTCTATTTCTTTGCATTGATCGCTGAGGAAGGCTTTCTTATCTCTCCTTGCTATTCTTTGGAACTCTGCATTCAGATGCTTATATCTTTCCTTTTCTCCTTTGCTTTTCACTTTTCTTCTTTTCACAGCTATTTGTAAGGCCTCCCCAGACAGCCATTTTGCTTTTCTGCATTTCTTTTCCATGGGGACGGTCTTGATCCCTGTCTCCTGTACAATGTCCTGAACCTCCATCCATAGTTCATCAGGCACTCTCTATATCAGATCTAGTCCCTTAAATCTATTTCTCACTTCCACTGAATAATCATAAGAGATTTGATTTAGGTCATACCAGAATGGTCTAGTGGTTTTCCCTACTTTCTTCAATTTCAGTCTGAATTTGGCAATAAGGAGTTCATGATCTGAGCCACAGTCTGCTCCTGGTCTTGTTTTTGCTGACTGTATAGAGCTTCTCCATTTTTGGGTGCAAAGAATATAATCAATCTGATTTTGGGGTTGACCATCTGGTGATATCCATGTGTAGAGTCTTCTCTTATGTTGTTGAAGGAGGGTGTTTGCTATAACCAGTGCATTTTCCTAGCAAAACTCTATTAGCCTTTGCCCTGCTTCTTTCCATACTCCAAGGCCAAATTTGTCTGTTACCCCAGGTGTTTCTTGACTTCCTACTTTTGCATTCCTGTCCCCTTTAATGAAAAGGACATCTTTTTTGGGTGTTAGTTCTAAAAGGTCTTGTAAGTCTTCATAGAACCGTTCAACTTCAACTTCTTCTGTGTTACTGGTTGGGGCATAGGCTTGGATTACTGTGATACTGAATGGTTTGCCTTGGAAACAAACAGAGATCAAAGAATGCTCAAACTACTGCACAATTGCACTCATCTCAGAGGCTAGTAAGAAATGCTCAAAATTCTCCAAGCCAGGCTTCAGCAATACGTGAACCATGAACTTCCAGATGTTCAAGCTGGTTTTAGAAAAGGCAGAGGAACCAGAGATCAAATTACCAACATCCACTGAATCCTCGAAAAAGCAAGACAGTTCCAGAAAAACATCTATTTCTGCTTTATTGACTATGCCAAAGCCTTTGACTGTGTGGACCACAATGAACTGTGGAAAATTCTGAGAGTGGGAATACCAGACCACCTGACCTGCCTCTTGAGAAACCTATATGCAGGTCAGTAAGCAACAATAAGAAGTGGGCATGGAACAACAGACTGGTTCCAAATAGGGAAAGGAGTACATCAAGGCTGTATATTGTCACCCTGTTTATTTAACTTCTATGCAGAGTACATCATGAGAAACGCTGGGCTGGAAGAAGCACAAGCTGGAATCAAGATTGCCGGGAGAAATATCAATAACCTCAGATATGCAGATGACACCACCCTTATGGCAGAAAGTGAAGAGGAACTCAAAAGCCTCTTGATGAAAGTGAAAGTGGAGAGTGAAAAAGTTGGCTTAAAGCTCAACATTCAGAAAACGTAGATCATGGCATCTGGTCCCATTACTTCATGGGAAATAGGTGGGGAAACAGTGCCAGACTTTATTTTCTTGGGCTCCAAAATCACTGCAGATGGTGATTGCAGCCATGAAATTAAAAGACACCTACTCCTTGGAAGGAAAGTTATGACCAACCTAGATAGCATATTCAAAAGCAGAGACATTACTTTGCCAACAAAGGTCCATCTAGTCAAGGCTATGGTTTTTCCAGTGATCTTGTATGGATGTGAGAGTTGGACTATAAAGAAAGCTGAGCGCTGAAGAATTGATGCTTTTGAACTGTGGTGTTGGAGAAGACTCCTGAGAGTCCCTTGAACTGCATGGAGATCCAACCAGTCAATTCTAAAGGAGATCAGTCCTGGGTGTTCATTGGCAGGACTGATGCTAAAGGTGAAACTGTAATACTTTGGCCACCTCATGCGAAGAGTTGACTCACTGGAAAAGACCCTGATGCTGGGAGGGACTGGGGGCAGGAGGAGAAGGGGATGACAGAGGATGAGATGGCTGGGTGGCATTACTGACTCGATGGACATGAGTTGAGTGTACTCCAGGAGTTGGTGACAGACAGGGAGATCACGTGTGCTGCAATTCATGGGGTCGCAAAGGGTTGGACATGACAGAGTGACTGAACTGAAGTGAAACAAGACATAAGTAGATGGAAAATATGTACATGAATTGGGAGCTTCAATGTCATGTAAATGTCAATCTTCTCCAAATTGATAAATATGCTCAGTGCAATTCCCATCAAAATTTTTTTAAGTTGGCAAGTCACTTTTAAGTCATGGAGAAAACCAGATACAGAGAATTGTCTAGAAGTCTAAAATGAAGAATAAAGCAGGATAGAGGTTTTCCTAAACGCATAAAACAGAGTAACATGTAGTCAGATGATCACTACCCCCACCAAGCATATGATGCTTTAGAGACACTAAATAACTTGGCCAATGTCTCATGGTTACTAAATAAGGAGGAGGGGTTAACACTGACTCCAGAGCTTGTGAAAATCGCTCAGTTGTGTCTGACTCTTTGTGGACCCATGAGCTGTAACCTGCCAGGCTCCTCTGTCCATGGAATACTCCAAGCAAGAATACTGGAATGGATAGCCATTCCCTTCTGTTGGGAGCCAGCGTGAGGAACTCTGCCCGTGGCAAAGGTCATGAGGAAGGAGGCTCAGCAAACTCCTTGTCTTGGAGTTTTATTGGCTTTCCATGTAAACCAAGTTATTCAGCCTCTTTTCTTCACTGAATTTCTTCAATGAGCTATCCCTATTTAGCCACTCTTTATATCTTTAATTCTATCGTATCCTGATCGCTGAAGCTGTCTCCCCTTTGAATTCCCTGGATCGACTAGGGCTGGACCCTGGCACCCTTCTCCAGGGGTCCTTCCCGACCCAGGGATCAAACCCCAGTCTCTTGCATTGTAGGCAGATTCTTTACCATGTGAGCCTGCAGGGAAGCCCCCAGAGTTTGTGCACTTCCTCAACTACCATAACTGCACTGCTTTTAGATGGTATTTTTGCTCATTAATAGCCTAATCCTCAGTTTTTTCATTCTTTTCAGGCCTCAATTTCCCTCCTAACTCTTATATCAGATGAGTTTGCCTTCAACATTGCTGATGAGGTACAGACCACAAATAGTACTGACACTCTTCATATTCCATGGGACCCTTAACTTCCTCTACACTCTCCTCCTTTCCAGAGCTGACATAATAGAGCTAAGACAAAGGTTCACACACTGCTTTGTTGACTGTAAAAACGAGGATACTGACAGCACCTACACTGTAGGATTGTTGCAAAGATTAAATTAATATGATCTATGTGAAGAGCTTGATATACAGTAACCACTCTGGAACTTACATTTGGTCAACTCTATACTCTTTCCCTTTAATTAGCTCCTATATGCTTATAAACATAATCTCTTAGCCTACAAATCTGTTAAAATATTTATCTTCAACCAACAAACTAATCAATCAGCCTTCTTTTTATTGACTTTTTTTGCACTGGTTCTCATTGGGTTGTTTTCTCTCTTTCCAACTGTCAAATTTCTTGAAAGGTTAATCTGTTTATCAATTTATGACCAGCTCACGCATTTTCTTCCTATCATCCAGCATCAGCCCTGAATTGCCCTTCCACAAGAATCACCCACAACTTCCTAATTTCCAAAGCTCATGAATGAAATTTCTTTTTAGTTTGCCACAAAAACTCTGGACCTCAACATTCTCACTTGTAAGAATGTCTTTACTATATGACCCTTAAAGGCTTCCCTAGCTCTAAAATTCTACAGAACTATGAATACTCTCTAATGAAAGATTTTATCAGGATACTTTTTCTTGAACTAATTTAGTTCTTAATTAACTTTGGACATTTATGTTTTCCCAGTAAATTATTGGGACTTCCCCGGTGGCTCAGTAGTAAAGAATCCACCTGAGAATGCAGGAGGCACAAAAGATGTAGGTTTGATCCCTCGGTCAAGAAGTTTCCTTGGAGTAAGAAACATCAATTCACTCCAGTATTCTTGCTTGTGAAATCCTATGGACAGAGGAGCCTGGCAGGCTTCAGTCCATGGGGTCACTAAAAAGTTGGACACGACTTAGTGACTAAACAACAAATTATCCATTTCATACATATTTTCCAATGTCTTACTATCTGATTGTATATAAAGTTCTCATAAGTTTTAAGAAATACCATTTGTTTATTTCTAAGATTGCATATCTGTTTGTTACTTCTTACTAGGTTTATCAAAGATGTCTGTTTTACTAATTTATTTCAAACCTTAATGATTCTTTAATTCCAACTTGAGAAATATTTTACATTATTACAGTGATGAATTTTTCAAAGTGTGAAATATAATTATTTACTCTCTTCATTTGGCAGATCTTCAAAAATTCTAAGCACAAAATACTGTGTTTACCTTATTTTCAGCATTCAAATAAATCAGAGAGAAGGGTGTTAACTCTGAAAAGTAATTTTAGAAAATTATTTTATAAATGCTTCAAAAAGCTAAAGAGAAAATGCTTTTGATGAGAGATACATGATATAATAAAACACCCATGGAATAGAGAATGCAGATAAACCTGATTTTGTTACAAACATGAAAAACAGAATATTAAGATGAAGCATTCCAGTAAAATACTTATAAACTCTCAAACACTATCAATATCTGTATACTTCAATTGCAGTATTTATGGAAAAATCAAGAATTATTGCAGTTATCACAATACTTTAGCAATCTTAGACAAAGTGAAATAATCCTTAATATAAACAAATTCTTGTTTGAATTGTTTTAACTTTCCTGTATTCACATACGGAATTGTCCATAATAAATGAATTATAAATATGTATATTTTGCTGCTGTTGCTGCTGCTAAGTCACTTTAGTCATGTCTGACTCTGTGAGACCCCATAGACGGCAGCCCACCAGGCTCCCCGTCCCTGGGATTCTCCAGGCAAGAACACTGGAGTGGGCTGCCATTTCCTTCTCCAGTGTATGAAAGTGAAAAGTGAAAGTGAAGTTGCTCAGTCTTGTCCGACTCTTCGTGACCCCATGGACTGCAGCCTACCAGGCTCCTCCATCCATGGGATTTTCCAGGCAAGAGTACTGGAGTGGGATGCCATCGCCTTCTCCAGTATATTTTGTTATTACCATGCAATAAAACATGTACGAGACACATACAATATAATTTTTGGATGCACCTATAACTCTTTCCATATGAATATTGCTACAGCTCATTACCATCATGATTTTCAAAGACAGTTCTTTAGAGGCGACACTAATAATTTCCTATTTATGGTATTCAGAAAGTGGTAGTTCTTAGGCTAAAATGAATTATTGTCAGGGTGAAATAAGATTATGAATAAAAAGGGATTTACAAAAGGAAATAAATAACCACACATACAGTAAGTACACAATAAAATTCTAGGTGCTAATTGGCAAAACAGACTTATTTAAAGATGTTTTACTACATTGTAAAAGATGAAGAGAAAACTAACTCGTCAAGAATCTCCTCAATCTTAAACATTAATTTTACAACAATGCTGCTGCTGCTAAGTCACTTCAGTCATGTCCAACTCCATGCGATCCCAGAGACGGGACCAGGTCAATATTTATGATGAGTACATGAAGCCCCAGGAGGTGGTGTCTGTAGCTGCACAGGTAGCAGGTGAAGAAGCATGGCATCTTTTCATGCAATACACTGCCTTGTGTTGCAAAGAACCTGATTTCACTAATATTTATAAATATAAATATGGTGTTACCATATCATTTCAAGCCACCAAAAATTCTTTTTGAAATAAGTGTATAGGTTTTAAATAAACAGATGTTACTAGAAACTAACAAGATGATATTATATGATTTGCCCTCACTGTTCAAATCACTATCAACTCAAACAGAAAAATGCACCATTTAAAAGTATAACTTTTCAGTAACAAACTTTGGTGAGGATGTAGAAGAGGGAACCCTAGGATACTGTTGGTGGGAATGTAAATTGGTGCAGCCATTGTGGAAAATAATATGGCAGTCTCTCAAAAACCTAAAGTAGAGCTGCCCTATGATTCACCAATTCCACTCCTGAGTATATGTCAAAGAAGATGAAAACACTAATTCTGAAAGATACATGCACCCCAATATTCACTGCAGCATTATCTACAATAGCCAAGATATGGAAGCAATCTAAGTGTCCATCAACAGATGAATGGATAAATACTACTCACCCATAAAAGCATATGAAATGTTGCCACTTGCTATAATATGGATGGACCTGGGGTATCATGCTTAGTGAAATGTCAGATAGGTAAAGACAAATAATGTATATTACTACTTATGTGTGGAATCTAAAAAATAAAGAATATATAAAACAAAACACAAACAGATTCACATATATAGAGAACAATCTTGTGATTAAAAGTGGGGATAGTGTTGGGGCAGAAGCTGGGGATTAAGAGTTTGGCAAGCTACAAACTTAGTCAAACTACAAGGACATATTGTACAGCACTGAGAATCCAGCCAGTATTTTTAAGTGGAGTGTCATCTATAAAAAGATTGCATCAGCATATTGTACACCTGAAACTAATATAGTAATGTAAATCAGCTATATTTTAATAAAAAGAAAAAAATTGCTGAGAGAGTAGATTTCATATTAAGTCCTCTATTAAAGAAAACAACAACAAAGGGACACGGGCAACTTTCGAAAGCGTAGGGTGTATCCACTACCCTGATGGTGCTGATGGTATCATGAGTATTTGTGTATCTTTAAACTCATCATATTGTGCACATTATGTACAGTGCTTTATTTATCAATTAGATCTCAATAAAGCTATTTTATAAAAGCATAATTCTTCTTATACAGATTTCACTGACACATATGCAAATATTGAATGGGATGAATCAATAAAACCAGTAAGCACTATGGCCTTAAACATCATCATTTCACACAGTTAAATGAAAATTTTATTGTATTAAGGATTCAAGCAGAAACTTTCTGTTAATGTCACTTTATTTGACCTCCCTCACTCTACAGTTGCCTTGATGTGCTACATCAACAGCAGTGTCACTTGTAAATAACAGAAGAATGTCTCTCATAGGCCCAAATACTTAGATTATGCATTGTTCTCCTTGGAGGCAATGGAAAATATCAGAAGAAGAGATGTGATGGACTTCAGTTCTCTCTTGGAAACTCTTGGCTCACCATTAAAAGTTGTAATACTCACTCAAAACCAGTGGCACAAAACTATGAGGAAACATTATATTATTATCTCTCTGATTCATCTTCTCTGACAAAACATTGAAGAACAGAAGACATTGCTAACAGAAGAAATTGCTAAATAGACATGTATGATATGCAATAGTTGATGACTACTGCTGCTGCTGCTAAGTCGCTTCAGTCGTGTCCAACTCTGTGTGACCCCATAGACAGCAGCCCTCCAGGCTCCTCCGTCCTTGGGATTCTCCAGGCAAGAATACTGGAGTGGGTTGCCATTTCCTCCTCCAGTGCATGCATGTGACCCCACAGACGGCAGCCCACCAGGCTCCTCCATCCATGGGATTCTCCAGGCAAGAATACTGGAGTGGGTTACCACTTCCTTCTCCAATGCATGCATGTGACCCTATAGATGGCAGCCCACCAGGCTCCTCCATCCCTGGGATTCTCCAGGCAAGAATACTAAAGTGGGTTGCCATTTCCTTCTCCAGTTAATGAGTAAAGGAACCATATCAACATTTGCTAAACATGAATACCCAAAACAATGGTAACTCTTATTTCCTAGATTTATATAATTTCATTTTAAAATAAAGCAGTACTATTAAAAAGAAAATAAATGCTAGATAGATGTCAGAGACACAAGTGTATTCCACAGATGTCAAAAATATGGATCTTGCAAAAAATATGCTCATAATTTGCAGACCTTGGAAAGTTTGTCACAAATAACACGGAAATCTGGTTCTTTGAAACATGTCTGTTGGGAATCCAAACATTTGTACATCACACACAGCAGATGCTTCATTATATACTGTTATCTCCAGGCTTAGGAAATAAAAATTGTATTCAAAATAAAATTTAATTAGGCCACTTACTATATAAGGCCAAGAGTTCATCTAAAGCCTTACTAATAACTTGAAATCTTCAAAATGTGTTAAAATCTCTATTACAATCTCTTAAAAATAACTCACATTATATTCTGTATCTGTAGAGGAAATCATTCATCAGTGAGTTTGCATCCTCTGGTGTAAGCAAGCACCATATACAGTTGCTCAAAAAGGGGTTATAGTAACTCGAGTGTAAAGTTGCCTTCAGTGTATAATAGCAGAGCAAATAAAACCCTATAGCCTTGTTGCTAAGGTTTCTATGTTTTGAAGACATTTCTTCGATGACTTGGAAGGCAGAGGACAATGACAAGAAAATATTTTTAATATCAAGAAGACATTTATTTATTTACTGTTTATCAAGTTTAGTCAACAGTCTATTTTGTGTTATGAGACTATTTCAATGTGGACTGAAAACAATTTTTGATCCAGAGACACCATGATGTGAAAGGGTCCCAGATTTTGTAAGCAGGCTAGTATTTATCAACCTTGAGTGGACAGAGTTATCTCCTAGGGAGCTCTGAAAAAAATATGCATCTATTAGTGCTATTCCCTAAGACTCTGATGTAATCAGTCTGGGGTGTAACCTCTCCATTTTAGAATTGCTAAGGCCCCCCTTATGATTCCAATGTGCCTCCAATATAGTCAATGGCTCCAAACATGTGACCTTGCACCAATTACTCAACCTCTCATAGCTTCAATCTTTCATCTGTCAGATAGAGGTGAAATATCCAGTACATAGGTTCATAAAATTACATATAATAGATGCAAAGTGCTTAGCTCTTTGTGGGTTCTAAAAAGGATTAGTGACAATGACTATCCATGAGAATTCGCAACCCATTACAGTAACTTATCTAGTCTTAGTTGGTCCCTAAAATTCTAGAAAGACTAACAAAAATGGACCCCTCTGCTATGCATTCATGTTTTAATTTATAATGCCATTAGAACTGATATACTTCTTTATAGAACCTCTTATGAAAAGAGAATCAAGCACCTAACAATGAACAGTGTGGAAAAAAAAAACAAAAACAAGCAGAGTAACGCCATCCTTCGTGGCACTGAGGAGGAAGCCACACTCTGCAAATACCTAAGGGAAGAGGCCTGATGCTGAACAACAGCCCCCACAGGTAAGTTGCACAGTTCACTCAGCCAGTTATGGGACTCTGGGAATGATGAGTTACAGAAATCCCAATTCTCCACAGGACCAGTTTTGACCTTGAGATTGATTGCATGGCTCCATTTGTGCTCGCCTTTTAGATATCTATTTCCTTATCTCTGAGCCATCCAGCTCCAGATATTGCAAGTCCAGTATGTCTAAAAACAAACCCTTTTACCCTTCCTCTCTAGTTAGCTTCTCTTTCTGTGTTTGCTATCAGTGAAACAACACCCTCATGCTCAGGTAGAAATCTAGGTATCATCCTCATAATACCACCACATCCAACCAATTACCCATTCCTCTTTGAATACATTCAATTGGGAATATCTTTCCCTTTCTTGCTTGCCTTTTTTTTTTTCTCCTCAGCTATTTTTAAAGCATCCTCATACAACCACTTTGCCTTCTTACATTTCTTTTTCTTGGGGATGGTCTTTCTCCCTGTCTCCTGTACAATGTCATGAACCTCCATCCATAGTTCTTCAGGCACTCTGTCTACCAGATCTAATCCCTTGAATCTATTTGTCACCTCCATAGTATAATCCAAAGGGATTTGATTTAGGAGGTCCAGGGAATAGCAAGGAGAGATAACAAGGCCTTCTTCAACATACAATGCTAAAAAATAGAGGAAACCAATAGAATGGGAAAGACTAGAGATCTCTTCAAGAAAGATATCAAGGTAGCACTTCATGCAAGGATGGGCACAATAAAGGACAGAAATGGTATGGACCTAACAGAAGCAGAAGAGATTAAGAAGAGGTGGCAAGAATACACAGAACTATACAAAAAAGGTCTTAATGACCCAGATATCCATGATGGTGTGGTTACTCACCTAGAGCCAGATATCCTGGAGTGCAAAGTTAAGTGGGCCTTAGGACATGTTGCTACAAAAAAAAAAAAAAAAAAGCTAGTGGGGGTGATGGAATTCTGGCTGAACTATTTAAATCCTAAAAGATGATGCTGTTCAAGTGCTGCAATCAATATGTCAGCATATTTAGAAAACTCAGCAGAAGTCACAGGACTGGAAAAGGTGTTTTCATTCCAATCTCAAAGAGGGGCAATGACAAAGAATGTTCAACTACTGTGTCATTGTGGTCATTTCACATGCTAGTGAATTTATGCTCAATATTTTTCAAACTGGGTTTCAACAGTACATGAACGGAGAACTTCCAGATGTACAAGATGGATTTAGAAAAGGCAGAGGAACCAGAGATCAAATTGTAACATGGTTTGGATCATAGATCAAGCAAGAGAATTCCAGAAAAACATCTACTTCTGCTTCATCGATTAAGCTAAAGCCTTTAATTGTGCGGATTAAAAGAAACTGGAAAATTCTTAAAGAGATGGCAACATCAGACCATCTGAGAAACGTGTATGCAGGTCAAAAAGCAATAGTTAGAACAGCTGACTGTTTCATAATTGGGAAAGGAACACAACAAGAATATATATTATCACCCTGCTTATTTAACTTCTATGCAGAGTATATCATGCAAACTGCCAAGCTGGATGAATCAAGCTGGAATCAAGATTGACGGGAGAAATATCAACAACCTCAGATATGCAGATAGTATCATTATGATGGCAGAAATTGAAGAGGAACTAAAGAAGCTCTTTATGAGGGTGAAAGAGGAAAGTGAAAAAGTGGATTTAAAACTCAATATTAATAAAAAAAAGACAAAGATCATGTCATCCAGTCCCATCACTTCACGGCAAATAGAAGCTGAGAAAGTGACAGATTTTATTTTCTTGGGATCCTGAAATCACTGTGGATGGTGACTCCAGCCATAAGATTAAAAGACACTTGCTTCTTAGGAAAAAAAGCTATGACAAAACCAGACAGTATATTAAAAAGCAGAGACATCACTTTGCTAACAAAGGCCCATATAATCAAAGCTATGGTTTTTCCAGAAGTCATGTACCAATGTGAGAGTTGGACCATAAAGAAGTATGAGTACAGAATTGATACCTTTGAACTGTGGTGCTAGAGAAGACTCTTGAGTCCCTTGGGCAGCAAGGAGATCAAACCAGTCAACCCTAAAGGAAATCAACCCTGAATACTCACTGGAAGGACTGATTCTGAAGCTGGAGCTCTAACACTTTGGTCACCTGATGCAAAGAGCCAACTCATTGGAAAAGACCCTGATGCTGGGAAAGATTGAAGGCAGGAGGAGAAGGCAGCAGCAGAGGGTGAGATGGTGAGATAGCATTGCTGATTCAATGGACATGAATTTGAGTGAACTCCAGGAAACAGTGCAGAAAAGAAGAGACTGGTATGCTACCATCCATGGGGCCACAGACAGTCAGACACAAGCTAGTGATGGAACAACAACAAAAATTTGAATACATGAAATAACATGACTCCACTGACTTCTTTCTCCAACCTTAGCTAGGGCCACTATGCACTCTCTCCTGAACTCCTAGTGATGGAGTGAGCTCTCCCTGGAGAGAGCACCCTTCTGCTGGCTGCACCTCCAGCTCCTTCAGCAGCTCCAGAGTAACGTCAGCAAGATGTCCCTGTCCCCTCCCCTCAACAAATTAATCAAGGAAAGGTCTTAGGATATCCCGGGCAGGTACAAAGAGGAAAGATGAGGTGTAGTTCTCAGTACTTTCATATTTGTTCAAAGGGAGTATGAAGACAAGATTTATTTTCACAATCAGAAATACTAAATTATGTGTGAATGTTATGTGAAGAATCCAATAGAGAGAGCAATTGTGAATCTGGAGTGACAGAAAACTGATTACATCAAGTTTGGGAAAAAATTTGACAGAAATGCAATCTGAAGCACACGAGAACAAACCTTTGAGAAGGTCCTGGTTTAAAACAGGGAAGAGAAAGACTGAGTGAAATGTAGATAAGGTGGCATATTTGTGGTGGGAAGGTAAGATCATTCCTCTCTGTGATGGCTGGTGGGTTCTTTCTGGAGGAGGGGTTGAAACAGTTGCTGAAGTTACAGAAGTAGGAAGGAGGTCAGAGGTTTGAGTACATTCAAAGAGTCTAATTCTCTCTATTGAAAACTGGAGAGTGAGATAACATGGAATTGCTAGACAGCTCTGAAGCCTCTATCCAGCTGAATGACCATGCATTTATCTGCTCATCACCACCAGAAAACCAAAGACCTAGAGCGTAGACCCCTGTCCAACTATGAAACAAGAATTCCAGCCCCCTGCAAAGGCTTCTTTCTGGGTATTTTATTGCGTTCCATCTTCCATGGACCACCCAGTACACACAAGCTTCCGTTTCCTCCCCCTTGAACTTCTCATTCCCCTCCCCTTGCTGCCGTGCCCTCAGAAGACTGAACCCAGCTCCATGGAAACAACTCACACTACTGCCAGGAGCAAATAGAGATTTCAGTCCACGGGCTGGGGTATTCTGAAATCACACTGTATCAAACCCCTCATTCTGAAGCAGGACGAAGATGTGTCTCAAGCTGCTTCTTATCTTTTAACAAACAATTACTTTTGAAAGTTCGGAACCCTACCAGGCTCGGTTCTCAGCTTCTCAGCATGTGGGACAGACAACTATGGTCAGAGTGCTATAGTCCAGACTGGACAAAAATAACAGCTGGCAGAACAAACTATTTCTAGTACCATTACTTTTACAAGAAATGACTAGTATTTACGGAACACACTCATATATTAGGAAAGAATAGTTTAGCCCAGACAAAACCAAGGTAATCTTTTCTTTTTCTTTAGCATGTCTTAATAGGCTTTGCTGTTGATGAATTTAGGGTCAAATATTTCTTGAGGATCCAGTGTATGCAAAATCTTGTATTAGGCAAATTACAAGCATTTTATAGAAGAACATAAACATATAAATTATTTAAGTATAACATATACCTGCAAGTAGTTATTACATATGTGTGTATTTAGAAGGATTTCTAAAAGGAGCAAGATCAAGAGGGTAAGGACACTTCAAGTACTGAATTTAAGTTGTTGGGGTTTTTTTTGTGTGAATAAAACACATTCTTAAAATCACTTAATTTCTTTTGCCAATACAGAATAATAGCTAAATTTTATGAGGACAATTCACTTTTAAATCTGGAGCTCAAATGATACTAGCAAAAAGTTGATTGAAAAAAAAGGAAGTAAAAACATTATTTTGCTTTATTTTCTGGGCATTAAAAATTAGCAGCATATTACATAATAGCCTCACACTTTGTTTAGAAATGGTGACAGCTGAATCACAATGTTTCTGGGTTGGCCAAAGTTTTGTTATTAAGCTCCTTTGGTTTTAATATGACGTGTCATACCTATACCATTTGCTTTTTATCATATTTAAATTTTTTAGGTAAAACCAGAAAAGCAAAAAAGTGTCAACAGGAAGAGAAGCAAAATTCAAAAGGCCATTAAGTCAAAAATAGGTCTCACTAAATATTTTAAGTATAGTCCTTTATTCTTATATCATGACTTTAAATTACACAGTTTAAAGTAATGTGGATGAGCTGAGAAACTCCCTGTGTTTTTACTGGCAAGCAAGAACACAAATGAGCGAGATACAGGCTCAAGGCTGAGGGGGAGAGTGTGAGGAGGGGAGGAGGAGTTGAAATGTGTTCCCAGTCTCCTCTGGAGAGCTATAATTTCATTCCCCTCATTCTGAGAGGGTGAAAACTGCTCCTCTCACCCCACCTCCGACCTTGCCGCCTCCTATTCTGCTGCATGCATTTTTGCCTTCTGAGGAGAGGCGTGGCAGCAAAGTTAGTATTGGAGGAAGAAAGAGAGAAGAAAGAAAACGCAGTTACATCCGGCAACCTGTCCTCCTCCTTTGACTACAATGTCTTAATGCCAGGATTCCTCAAGAAGAGAGCTTTGCTGCAGAATCAACTCAACTCCAAGAAACCAAATATATAAATAATGGTATCATTTCAAATCCAGCTAATATTACATAAATAATATCTGTCTTTTCTAAGTACCTACTTATTTATCTTATTCAATTCAAAATGAGTCGCCAAGTGTATGTTTCTAAGAGAAATCAGATTATGATTCATATTCAGTTCTGAATTACAGGCTCTCAGTGCTTGAAATATTCTCTTGTAGTAAATGAAGCATTTTCAGAGGAATACACATTCTTTCAGGTTTCTAGGATCCCATTTAATCCATGACTATAGCAAATAATGATTGTATCTCAGAATAACATAACACATATGAATTGAAAATAATTTTGTCTTGTTTATTATTGCATGATCTTCTGGAAACATATTTTTATGGCAATTTCATAGATTATAGCTTATAAGGGGAGAAGGCAATGGCACCCCACTCCAGTACTCTTGCCTGGAAAATCCCATGGATGGAGGAGCCTGGTAGGCTGCAGTACATGGGGTTGCTTAGAGTCAGGCACGACTGAGCGACTTCACTCTCACTTTTCACTTTCATGCATTGGAGAAGGAAATGGCAACCCACTCCAGTACTCTTGCCTGGAGAATCCCAGGGACAGAGGAGCCTAGTGGGCTGCCGTCTATGGGGTTGCACAGAGTCGAACATGACTGAAGTGACTTAGCAGCAGCAGCAGCAGCAGCTTCTAAGGATCAGGGATTTTTCATTTTTTTAAATGTTCAGTGGAATATCTGACCCATAGATTTTATCTACTAATTATTTGCAATATTAAAAAGTTAAGAAAATAGCTCTGTTATCAATAATTTTAAAATTATTGGTCTGAATATTTAATCTGTTCCTTGGTGGTGATTAAGTGTGAGGAGTTACCTATCATTACTTTGTGGGGATGATAAGCTTCCTTTGATACTTGTTCATTCCTTGCTTTCATAACAAAATCTCAAAAACAAAACAAAACAACAACAACACATGTGGGCAAGTGGGGCTCCAGAATAAAGACTGAATTTTTCAATCCTTTGTTTTAAGGTTATATGATTAATCTTATAATCATAAGGTTATGATTCTTGCCAATGGAAGATACATAAAAGTACTGTGGGAAAATAGTATGGAAAGTGTGGAAAATGTCTTTTTTTTTCCCTTTTCCTTTTTGTTGTAAGATGGAAGGTTTACATCATGGCTAGAGTTGGAGCAGCCAGCTTAGGCATTGGAAGGAAGTTGCAATGACAGAAAATAGTTGGTATGACAGAAAATAGTCTGAAGGAATTTGGTTCCTAATGACAAGGAGCTGCCTATACTTATATTAAATATGGAATAAACTTTTATATCTTTTAAATCACTCTTGTTTTGGGTTTTCCCATAACTTAGAGCCAAATTTAAGTCTCAATATTACATTTGGTTGTCACTGTTCAGTTGCTCAGTCAAGTCTGACTCTTTGTGATCCCATGCACTGCAGCACTCCAGGCTTCTCTGTCCTTTACCAACACCCAAAGCTTGCTCAAACTAATGTCCATTGAGTCGGTGATGCCATCCAACCATCCACCCTCTGTCATCCCCTTCTCCTCCTGCCTTCAATCTTTCCCAGCTTCAGGGTCTTTTCCAATGAGTCGTCCCTTTGCATCAGGTGGCCAAAGTACTGGAGCTTCAGCTTCAGCATCAGTCCTTCTAATGAATATTCAGGACTGATTTCCTTTAGGATTGCCTGGTTTGATCTCCTAGAGGTCCAAGGGGGTCTCAAGAGTCTTCTCCAACACCACAGTTCAAAAGCATAAATTCTTTGACTTCAGCTTTCTTTATCGTCTCACATCCACTCCTGACTAGTGGAAAAACCACAGCTTTAACTACGAAGACTTTTGTTGGCAAAGTAACGTCTCTGCTTTTTAAAACACTGTCTAGGTCTGTCATAGATTTTCTTCCAAGTAGCAAGCATCTTTTAATGATATGTGGTATCAATATGTAAAAGAAAGACTTATATTACCATGCTCTTAATTTATAAAATACTATATATTGCATTTAATGCACTCTGTGAACCAGTTAGAATGAATTTCACAAACTTGCCAAGCACTGAAGTAAATCCAAATATTTGCACCCCATTTAATGTACTCTGAATCATATCATTCTTGACTCCAATAAATCTCTTTACTTAGCAATAAATTATATTTGTGAAGTTTGGTAGGCTTTACATAGTACATTAAAACCCAGTACCCATCATGTACAGATGTAAGAGTTGGTCCATAAAGAAGGTTGAGCACTGAAGAATTTGGTGCTTTTGAATTGTAGTATTGGAGAAGACTCTTGAAAGCCACTTGGAAAGCAAGGATATCAAATCAATCAATCCTAAAGGAAATCAACCCTGAATATTCATTGGAAGGACTGATGCTGAAGCTGAAGGTCTAACACTTTGACCACCTGGTGCAAAGAGCTAACTCATTGCAGAAGACCCTGATGCTGGGATAGATTGAGGGCAGGAGGAGAAGGGAGCAACAGAGGATGAGGTGTTTGGAAAGTATCACTGACTCAATGGACATGAATTTGACCAAACTCTGGGCGATGGGGAAGGACAGGGAATCCTGGCTTGCTCCAGTCCATAGAAACGCAAAGAGTTGGACACGACTTAGCAACTGAACAACAACATCTCCTTTGATTCTTTCACTTCATAGAAAAAGAAGATATAATTACTATAATTTTTATTTTTGTTAAAAAATAAAACATGCCCAGTGAAACTGAGTGACTTTTCCAAAGTCACACAGTAGGGGCTAAGTGAGGATCCAAAGCCATGGTTTTTGATTTATTCCAGATCTCATTTGTTTTCCTGGATTTGTTTCAGTTGGAAATGACCAATATCATCTAACATTTATACACTGGAGCAGATCCTAGACATCTAAAACTTCTTGCTAAGCAAAATTCTCACCTTGTTACTCCCTGCCTTTCTAGCAGATGGAAGTCAAGATTCCTGGGCTTCATATTTTTCCTAGTGTGATACTGCCACCAGAATTTACACGTAGTTTCAAATTTAGTTCATAACTTGGGATGAATATTTTACCAACATATTTGAGACTGGGTTCTCTGCAGCAAGGAGAATAACATTTGTGCAGCCACATACCCCAACTATTCCCCCATCTGCAGGACCAGTGACCCGAGTTCTTCCGGTGGGGTGACCAGTTGGGTTGGACTATTGTAATAGATTAGAGCAGCTGGGTATGTGATCTTTATTACAGATCTCCAACCCAGAACTTGGTAGGTTCATAAGGAAAAAAGTTCTTACTTGCTTTAGCATATCAAGGCAGAAGTAGGACAAGTAGAGAATTTCCAAAAGGGTCAGGGAAGGGTGAAGAAGAGCCATCCAGAAGATGTGGTTACAATGCAAGCCCCCTTAAGCTATTAGTTTAAATAGGATGCTTCAGGAACTCAAAATGTATCAGTGTTCAGATTATTCAAAAACCGAGATTATGATACTTGATACTTTTTTAACCTGATTTATTTTTAATGTGGATTACTCAAGCATGAAGACATCTCTTAGCTTTGCTTAAAATGTAGCAGTTAGCACAAGTGTGACTCTGAAATCCATAAGAAATTTAACTACATTTTTAATCAGTTTCCATGTAATTGGTTCTTCAATATGATAAGTTTACAGAAGATAATGACATTAAGAGATTTTTGGAATCAAATACACATCAATGAAAAGGAGCGATTGCTGAGAATGCAATGAGACTGGGCTTAGAACTCCAGCTTGAAACTAGAGCAAGAGCACAACTAGGAAAGCAAGAAAGTTGTCAGTGGCATAAAAGAGGTATATTTACAAATATAACCTATACAACACCTTGAGAACAAAGCACAGAGTAAGCAGAAGGATGGGCAGCACTGCCCTACAACGTGACAGGGCTATAGCAAGAAGCTACAATCTCACAGTGAGTAGGAATGAATGAGATGGGAAACTGGGAAACCTCGCTGGCTCTCCCAAGTCTACCACCTGTCTTTCTATGTTCCCAGGCCCCGTCCTCCAGGATAAGCACCACTGTGTTATCACAGCTTGTTTAATTTTCTGTCCACCCCTAGCCACAAACACATTAAGATGACAGGACCAAAGAGGGAGCTTATGTTTGCTGTAACTTTATTGCTGTTCATCATGATTAGCGTAGAATCAAGCCTAACCTGTGTTAAGAAATAAAGACCCCCAGTTGCTGAATGAATGAGTGAGTGAGTGAATCACTGAATGAATGAGCCCCTTCTCTCTTCATGCTTCTCTGTTTCTAGCTGCTAAGGTGCCTGGCTTTTCTCCCTGGACGCAAACCTCCTGAAGCAGCTCTATCTCTAGTTCCCTTCTCTATATGTTCCTGAGTCTAGCATACGGGTTCTCAGTTGATGAATTCATGATGAGAAGATATTCTTAGCTTTCTCATAACTGAGAAGAGGCAGCATTTTATGTTCTATGTTTGACAAAGACTGGTGACTTTGGATAAAGGCAAAATGAAAGAGAAGTGTTATTGGTCTTGCTTTTACAAAGAAACTATATGCTGGATGACAATATATCAAGACATCACTGAGCTTATGGAGATAATATTATGATGGTGCTGGGTGATTACTGACACACTCCTGATTTCTATGGAATAAAAGAAAATTCATGGTGATTTACCAATCCCCATTCAAACAGCAAAAAATATTTAGAATCAATGAAAACAGACTATATGAGGAATTGAAGAGCAGGAAAAAGCTCTGTGGTCAAAGAAAAAGCCTGATAGAGATTACTCTGAGGTCAGGTGGACTGTTCACCTGCAGCTCCACAAATGTGACCACAACCCTACGTCTGGTCCCTGTGTGGGCTGGTTGACTCTGTTTTACTCTCCCACCGCTTCACACACTCTGATACATGCAAACTTGATGGGCCCAGAGTAACTATGATGGAACTTATGTGTAGAAAAGTGTAAATCTAACCTGAATTCTAGAAGAAAGATTAAAATGACCTGGGAGCCTCTCCTTTTCAGCAGAAGGGCTACAAGCGAAGAGAAATAAAAGATGACTTCATCATTCAAACAGAAAAGTAACTCATCTTCTATCAGCCAGTCATCTCTATCAACCAGGAAAAAAGCAGACTCTGGAGTGGTCACAATTTGAACATCTTGTAGTTAATAATCAGTTCAGTTCAGTTCAGTCACTCAGTCATGATGGAATAAAGGATGTTACTTTCTCTTAGGATCAGATATATTTGGAATAGGTATAATTTAGGAATATTGTATATTCATTAAATGTCTTTGTTTTAGTTTTATTTTATTTCATTTTGAATGGCTACTCTGGGCTTAGACTTTACAATGGTCCTTCAAGGAAGTATTACCACTTGTTATTACTATTATCATATACAGATGGGGATAAGTGAGGTCAGACAGGTTAATCAACATGCTCAAAGTCCAGTAAATGTAATGATCCATGTTGAGATTCAAATCCAGACGCACAGAACTCCTTAGGCCATGCTCTTATATGACTATACTTCCTCTGAAGTATTTGAAAATTATGATTAATGTATGGTACACAACAGGCTTAGACACCAGAACATGCTATTAGCTAGAATACTTCATTTGAAAACCATTTTAGAAAATAGACTAGTACATGCCTTCAAAACTGACAATGCTGATAGAAAGAGCTACCCTTACTCTAGAGGCAGATAAGCTGAGAAAAACAAAGAAATACTATACCTCCAAATATGCAGCAAGCTAAAATAGGAGTATAATTCATTACCAACTTCTGAATAGTCAACTGTAGCATTCAGTATGGCAAAAAATGGAATAGTATAAGAAACAACTGTTTCGACATACAAAGACTGAAAGAAGAAAAAAATTAACTTTCACTTGAGTTTATAGTAGCTAAGATTTCAAATCAATAGCCAGCTGGTTCCAGACTTATGGTTCAATTTACAATTTTTAAACTTTATGATGGCGTGAAAATGACAGTATTCACTTCACTTTGAACCTTACTTCAAAGTTTGGTTTTGATCTTTTTCTGGGCTAGGGGCATGTGGTCTGATCCTCTTCCATGATGCTGGGCAGGGGCAGAGATCCACAGCTCCCAGTGAGACCCAAGGTCACGAAGGTGAACAACTGATACATTGACAACTATTCTGTACCCAGACAGCCATTCTGCTTTTCATTTCAGTACAGTATTCCAGAAATTACATGAGATTCTCAGCACTTTATTATAAAACAGACTTTTCTTTACATGGTTTTGCTCAGCTGTTATAAATGTCTGAGCATGTGTAAATTCGGCTGGGCTAAACGACGATGGTCGGTAGTTTCGGTGTATTAAATGCACCTCCAGTTACAATATTTTCAATGTATGATGGGCTTTTCAGGACATAAGCCCATTTTAAGTCAAGGAAGACCTGCAGTTAAAACAGAAAAAAGACAGTTGCAGCATCTAAGATATCTATTAATAATTTCATTTTAAGCTCAAGGAGCTGTACTTACACTCCCATGTGAGTAGGAAAAGAGTCTCAGAAACAGACTGTCCCAGGGAGAAGACAGAACATTTGATTAAAAAAAAAAAATTCTTTGAAATCCTAATATCAGAGGATTAAATTTACTTAATATGTTCAAGCCACATGGATGATATATTTTTGTTTTGACTCAAAGTCTGGAGAAAACAAAGGAGGTTTTCTACAAAGATTTAATAATGCACTAAATAAAATTTTGAGAAGAAAACCTACAACACTAATAACCCAAGGATTAAAAGTTTGAGTTGCTTTGCTATTCAGTTATGAAAGTGGTAAAAATGTGGTTAAACTTGGAAATTAGAAGTGTATAAACCCCTTTTCTTTAAACTTATGATTTGTCTAAAATGTTTTAATTAGAAGAATATTATTGAATGGAAAAAAAAAATAGAAAAGTCAAAATCATAAAAAATTAAAAGTCTACAGTGGAGCTATAGCAGCATTTGAACCTTGAGAACAATCACAGTGTGAAGAAAAGTGTGTTGAGGTCAAGGACAATGTCCTTCAGAGAAGAAGCACAATTCATAGATTATAATTAAGCTAATGATGTGGTTCCAGTTTATGACTAAAGCAAACACCAAAGTCTCGAAAATAAAAGCTGTTATTCCTAGGCCTCCCACGAAACAAAGGTCATCTAGAGATAGGTCAGTTTTACAGATCATTTTAAAAATAATACTTTTTATTGCGTAGAAGACCTAGAATGAAAGTCAACAAAACAAAACAACCAGGAAAAGCTGAAGAAAAAATGCACTCCAAAAGAATCAGATGATGTGAAAGGAAGTGAATAAAAGCCACAACTTTGTGAGATGGAAAAACGCTGAGTGTGAGGTACCCAGGATACCCATGGTGAGAAGGATCACCAAGGTCTTCCCACCCCATCCTCGACTCAATGTCAGACAGACTTTCTCTCACTGCAGGAGGCCCATTTCCCTTTCCTTAGAGCATTCACTTTAAGAAACTTGGAATTGCAACTGTTTCTCTGACCCCTGGAGATGTAAATCTTTTCTGCCACTCAGGATGTCTTTCTCAAGGACCAGGGAGCCATGTCAGGAAGGCAGCACTTGCTCCCAGTCTCTGTGCGAAGAACAATTAACCTTCCCCACCATCCCCCAGGGCTTCTCCAGTCACTAACCCCAGTGTTCAATAATCCTCTCACTTTTTGATTCAGCAGAGTTGAGTCAATCTCTTTGTCCCGTTGCAAGTGTCTTTTTCCTCTATTTCCACAAAAAGTCTTCCTTGACATTTTTAATGATTGTCCAGTGCATTTCTTTCTTTTTTTTTTTTTAATTTATTTATTTTAATTTACAAGAGGAAGAGACTTAGTGCCATGGACTGCCTTGTATATGGTTTCATATGACTCACAGTAACTCCTGAGTGGCCTCAACTCACAGAAACTTCCCGAGACCAAGGAACAAAACTAAACATACTTAATAAGTGGAGGAACAGGGTTTAAACCATGAGCTCTCTCTATGGAAGGCCAAAACTAATGGCAGGAAGGATACACATTAAAAAAAAAAAGTAAAGTGACAGAAATTTACTTGGAATGTATCTTTCCTGTTAAAAACAGTGTCATAAATAAGCAAAACTAAAATGCCTATTTCAAGTGCAACTCAGAAAGGACCCCTCCTGTTCATTTGCTTGGCTCTTTCTCCTGAACACCAGCCGGTGCCCTTCCGAGTCCATCTTATAGGATACATGAACCTCTTGCAAACGTGCAGTTCTCCTCTCATTTAAGGCCAAACCCAACATCCATCGTCCCTCTCTCTGTACCAGCTTTAGCCACCTGATTGCTGTGGGTGAGGGGAGATGTCAGAGCTCTTCTTTGCCTTCCTCACACCCTAGTGATAGGAAATGAATGAACTTTAAGTAACTTAACCTTAAAAAGTATCCTCAAATAGAGTTTTCGTGAGGTAGAGTTTTCCAAAAACTTTAAAAAGTGATCTATAGTATTTTATTAATAAAAAGCAGGCAGGAATTTACAGAGTCAAATTTCCTTAGTATTTATTGTGCTGGATTATATTGGTTCTGTCAATGTCACATAATGAAAAACGCTGGACTGGATGAAGCACAGGCTGGAATCAAGATTGCTGGGAGAAATATCAATAACCTCAGATATGCAGATGACACCACACTTATGGCAGAAAGTGAAGAACTAAAGAGCCTCTTGATGAAAGTGAAAGAGGAGAGTGAGAAAGTTGGCTTAAAGCTCAACATTCAGAAAACGAAGATCATGGCATCTGGTCCCATCACTTCATTGCAACATGAAACATGGGGAAACAGTGGGAACAGTGTCAGACTTTATTTTTTTGGGCTCAAAAAATACTGCAGGTGGTGACTGCAACCATGAAATTAAAAGACACTTACTCCTTGGAAGGAAAGTTACGACCAACCTAGACAGCATATTAAAAAGCAGAGACATTACTTTGTCAACAAAGGTCCATGGAGTCAAGGTTTTTCCAGTAGTCATGTATGGATGTGAGAGTTGGACTATAAAGAAATTTGAGCAGTGAAGAATTGATGCTTTTGAACTGTGGTGTTGGAGAAGACTCTTGAGAGTCCCTTGGACTACAAGGAGATCCAACCAGTTCATCCTAAAGGAAATCAGTCCTGGGTGTTCATCAGAAGGACTGATGTTGAAGCTGAAACTCCAATACTTTGGCCACCTGATGCAAAGAGCTGACTCTTTTGAAAAGACCCTGATGCTGGGAAAGACTGAGGGCAGGAAGAGAAGGGGATGACAGAGGATGAGACGGATGGATGGCATCACAACTCAATGGACATGAGTTTGGGTAAACTCCAGAAGTTGGTGATGGACACGGAGGCCTGGCATGCTGCAGTTCACAGGGTTGCAAAGAATGGGACATGACTGAGTGACTGAACTGAACTGAACATATTGACAAATAATCTCCATAATCTCTACTGGGGACAGCCATGATCTCCACTATCATCACCACAAAACTAAAAGTACCAAGTGTTGTTGACCAAATTTGTAGTTTCTATGGTTGATTCAGATGTGCATCAATCAGGTTGATCCGAGTAAAGACACAAAAGAGATGGGAGTTGTGCCAAATGTTGTTTCAATGTGGCAAGACAATAATCTAAGCCTGTGATAACCAGGTTTCCCAGGTGGTGCTAGTGGTAAAGAACCTGCCTGCCAATGCAGGAGACGTAAGAGACGTGGGTTCAATCCTCTGGTTGGGAAGATCCCCTGGAAGAGGTCATGGCAGTCCACTCCAATATACTTGCATAGAGAATCCCACAGAGGGAGGTGCCTGGCCAGCTACAGTCCACAGGGTTGCAAAAAGTCAGACATGACTAAAGTGATGTAGCATGCACACATGCATTATATAACCAAACTCTGATTTCACTCTGTGGACATGCACTTGATATCCTCAAAACAACTTTTTAAAAGGTCACAAATTTTCACAATGAAGAGTGTATATGAATGGGTCAATTATAATACTAGTATGGGGTCTAATGAGCCATGAGGTCCCATGAAATTGAGGACAAGTTGCAAGGTGGCTTCAGACTATTCTCTTGAGGGTACCATCAAGTATCATATCTTGGTCTCCTCTTCCTTATGAAGAAGGAGGATAGGACAGGTATGAGGAAAACACAATTCAAGTTTTTTTTTTGTTTTTTTTTTAAGCTTGGTAAGTAAGGGGAGTTATTTTTATTACTTTGAGAGTGGCCATCTGTTTTTGAGGAATTCAAGTGAGAATATGACCATTCACTTGACACGGAGTAATTTTCAGATAATAAATTTTCATCACCTTCTGTGCTGGAATGTTACTTGAGCTAAAAGATACTCTGTCTCATATTTCTCTGACATGTTGAGGGATCTAATTATTTTTAAGAAAGACATAAATTCCTATTAAAGCTTGAAAAATATTGCCATGTCCCAAAATGTGCATTTGGGAGAAGTGGGGTTAGCAAGAAGAAATAAAATAAGTAAGAAAATAATGATGAGACTGGAAATAATGCTGAGTCTCTTGTTTGTAACATTATTATACGAAATAAACATCTATGCTGGTTATTTAACATGATTAATCTTCATGAGTTCATTTAATTTCTTGAAATGTGTAGTGCAATTCTGTCGATTGTACTTATTACAGCTATTAACAATAATAACCCCATCTCACTTTGACAATTCAACTTAGTTAACATGGATATTATGACAGGCGGTTCCATGTTTGGTGGGAGTCACCAACAAAGCACAATTTATCAGTTGGCTTAAATTTCAACAGAAGTAGTGAGGGTAACACAGCAACTCAGACTAGCTGGAAGATATCATTAACACTCTATACATGCAAACATGATGCTACTATTCCGTCCAATAGGAAACACATTCTCTGATCCCCCACCAAGATGTCAACATGACTTCTGGCCAACATTTGGAATAGGACAAACAACTGGAGAAAATAAATACAAGCACACAACTCTTCATGATTTTGCAGTTGATTATATAGCTTATAAATTATTGATTTTCCTTCTTTGACTCTTTGAAGAACGGTCTAGTACTGTCAACAGTAAAGGTAGAATATTGCATATCTTTAACAGTTCAGGGAGAAGGAAATGGCAACCCATTCCAGTGTCTTTGCCTGGGAAATCCCTGCTGTCCATGGGGTCACAACGAGTCGGGCATGACTGAGCGACTATCACATGCTTAACAGTTCAGATACAAGTGTTACGGAGCTCTGCTCCCTGCCCTGGTGTTTGCATGAGGAAGCGTCTTCTCCCAGGACGGAAGAGTAACCGTGGTGATGATTGCAATCACCTCTCTTCTCTCTCTGCTGAGTGGTTTAAAGGGTTAAACACTATTGTTCCCATATGGTATGCCTTCTCTCAGCCTTGGGGGCAGGTTGCCCACTCTCAGATCGCTCAGCCCTCTGGTGAGAAAACGCAGGCCCTCTCTCTGATCTGCCTGTGTGTCCAGGAGAGGAAGTTCAGTTTGGAGACGGTGGGGGGAGCAGGATTACTAGTCACCTAAAAATTAAGGCCAATTTCCTCAGGCCAGTTTTACCTGCCTCAGTCCTGACCTACGGCTCGATCTGTTTCTCAACCACAAGGCTCTGATGACTACTTCAGAAATCCTGACTAAAAAGAACAGGAAAGGTCTGTGACTATTGATCACATGCAGCTCTAGTTGTTTTGTTTCTATTGTTGTTTGTTATTTATAGATTAGGTCTTGATTTCAAAGATCTTTTCATCTCCTAACATGGATAATTGAAAATTGGCTGCAGTTTTTAGTATCATCCAGCAGTCAAGCTGATTACTTTCCTTTTACCTCTATTGTCAAGTCTTGGCAGTGTCTGCCGGGTCAGCCAGAGCATGCATGATGCAGTGAGAAAGGGTTATGAGCAAAGGCACAGAAGAGGAGAAACAGTACAGGAAAAACAGATCGTGATTTTTATCAGTAACTATGTTCCCAGTGATGATGTGGATATGGTGACATAGAATACAGAATAGAAGTTTTGGCACTCAAATTAGGATTTTTTAAAATATAAAATCTTATTCTTTAGTAAAAAAAAAAAAGATCAGAAGTCAGATATATGTCAAATTCTTGTGCCTTCCAGGAAAAAACAAAGAACAACAAATCTAGGAACTAAATCATTATGTAACTCAGGCAGCATATCTCCTGAAGCGTTATCAAGAGAACAAATGTGAACATTTCCAGGCCCCACTGCACAGGTTTTATTTCCATTATATAAGTACCATATGTGTAGGTCTTATTTTAAGAACTAGCAGTGCACTGCCCCAGTAGAATGACACGTGAAAGAGGGCCAATGTGGGAAGTGTCAGAGCGAGTTGCAGAGAACCCAAAGGCTGCTGCTCACCATCAAAGGCTCTATATTAGGTAAGAGGCAGCATTTAGTTGAATCACTACCACTTCCCCATCCCTCTGCCTGGCATGCTGAAATATCCCACTTCTATTTTTCTCCATCTGTCCTATTTACCTTGTAACTGCACAACAAATTTAGGTACATCTAAATATATAACGCCTTCTGAAATATGAATTATGAAATGTGCATGTGTTGGTAAAAGATTTCAATTGTCAGAAAACATTTTATATCTCTGACTCTATCAGGGGGCCTGTTCTCTTTAGTTCAGATGCATGCACAGAATGACCAACTGTGCACAGGAAAGATCACTGCAATCTATACTTTTTAAAAAGCTTTTCAATGAGCTATATCAATGATAGTACAGTCAGGAAAACAGAAAACTTTCTAGGTGTTGCAAATAGAAGTAATTCAATACAGGGGACTAGTCAAACATGGGTGAGACGAGCTGAGGAGACCAGCAGAGGACAGTGATGTGACCCAGATGGGACATGTGTGGGAAGCTTCCATCATCACCATACTCAGGGGACTCCTCAAACCCTTAGACCTGGGCAAAGTGAAAGCTGCTCTGGGCTCTTCACGTTAGAACGCCTCTCTCTGCTCCTCCCCAGTGATATTTCTTCCTAGCTGGAGGGAAGTTTCCTACCTTCCAGAGAGAGAGAAAAAAAAATACCTCTGAGTCAAGAAGACATACCTTCCCAGAGAACAAGCTCTGCCCCTTCCTAGACCATGTCCTAGGTCTTGGCCTTCTCATCTGAATGGACAAAGCTTTCCTCTAGGGCTGGAAGGGGTCTTTTTCCTGGGTCTGTTGTCTCTCAGATGGCACAGATACCTGGAGCCAAGAGCATGCGGTTATTCTCAGGAGACAAGTTGCTGGTAGTGTTTGGCAGGGTGAGCATGGGGTCTGCAGTATCCATGTAAGTGCACTTGAAGCTCCTCACCGTGTGGACAGGAACCAAGAGAGGCAGGAGAGGGGGTGGGTCGCAAGCTCGTGGCCTGAGAGTTCTGAACCTGAACCTGGCCTTCCAGCTCTAGGTTCCTCTGAGGAACATAAAGCGTCAGTGTCAATGTGATTAGGGGATTAGTGGACACCTGTGGGCAGATAATTCTTGGATTGGATTGGCTAGAGTAAGGCAAAATCTCCACTTAATGGGATTCTCAGAGATTCTAGATGTGGAGAAGAGGAATGACAGACATAAGCTGCAGTGTGTGGGAAGTAAATGCCCCACCCTAAGGAGCAAGGAAAAAAGGTATTTATCCTGTGGATTCCCAAGAAAATGATTTTATTTTTAAATCTGTCATCATTCAGGTGTATTTGTCAAACAGGAAAGTGGGAAATGCTTTGAGCTTGTATTTGCTTCATATAACTTTTGATTATTTTACATATTTGGGGGCATCCTTTTGCAGCCTCACCGTGGGTCCTGCAAATGTTGGGAGAGGCTGGCCAAAGACCAGTGCTGGAGCCTTCCAGTGGGAGCTGAACACATGTGAGGGCTGCTGGGTGGGAAATGGGACAGCCCAATGCGAACCAGAATCCCAGAGGCAGTGCAGCCACTGTAAGCAGAGAAAGACTGTCTTCTCACCACCTCCTCTCTCTAATCCTCCTCCAGAGTGTCCCACGAGCCAGCCTGCCCAGGAGGCAGGAGGCAGTGGAATGTGACAAGTGCAGTTCCCTGGGATCTGGAGCAGAATAGAGTGGAACCAGGGTGGAGGAATGGAAGTAAGAGCTGACAAAGGATATCCCACAAACCAAGCAAATAAACTAATGCATTCTGTTCAAGACTCCTTGATCTGCTTCAGAAACCTTCTGAGACCAAAATGGATACTATGTACACACTCTTTTCAAGTCTACATTGGAGCAGTCTCCAGGAGAGATCACATGCTAGGCCACAAAACAAATCTCAACAAATTCGAGAAATTTAATCAAGCATTTTTTCTCTGGCTACAATGGTAGGAAACTCGAACTCAATTACAGAAAAAAAGAGGAGAAGAGCAAACATCTGCAGACTAAACATGCCACTAAAAAACAATAGGTCAAGGGCAAAATCAGAGAAGAAATCACTTATACGGGGTATCTAAAAAATAAACTGTATATAGCAAAACAGAAACAAAGTCAGAGAAAAAAAACTACTGGTTACTAGCAGTGGAGAAAGCAGGAAAGGGCAAGATAGGAGTACAAGATTAAGAGATATAAACTACTGTGTATAAAATAGATAAGCAAGAAGGATATATTATATTAATACAACACAGGAAATTATAGCCATAATCTTATAATAATAATTTAATGGAGTATAACCTGTAAAAATACTGAACTACTATGCTGTGTACCTGAAATTAATGTAATATTATAAATCAACTATGCTTCAATAGACAAAAAGAACTGTACATATACATATATATATATATATATACACACACACACTCAGACACACATATACACATATACATATACTATGTCTTCTATATTGTTTTCTAAACAAGGGAGAGAGCTGGGGTGACCTCGGGAACAATCTGCAACCTCTCTTAATAAGAAGCTTTCATTCTATTTCCACTATCTCTAGGAAATGTTTGCCATTAGGTTAGGGATTGCTATAGGCTTACCTCATTGAAGAAACCACAATCTATACAAAATTGGGGAATTCTGTAAACTGGGCTTCATGTTAGAAAAATATGGAAAATATTGTGAGTCACTCCATTCTGAATATTAAAAAATAAATGCAGTTACTTAATTCTGATGGTACTAAGGAAGCTGAATTCATAATAATAATAAAGGAAATGTGAAATAAGCAGCAGCAGAGTCTTTGGGGGAAAACTATGTATTTCTATGTTTGAATCCTAGTTCTGCTGCTTAATAGTGGGCATTATATATCTTTCAATGAAATACTAAAACTCCTTTAGCCATTGTTCTCTACTCCTTCAAATAGGGTTAATAACATCCACCTATTTAGTGACAAGTTATAATCCATGCATGTAAGCACACATCTGCTATGTAGCAGACACACTCAAATGATGGTTACTAATATGTATGATGGTAAGAATCACATTCATAATAGAGATCATTGATAGAATTCTGAGGTTTATCACAAGGAAGACACATACCCACAGGCTAAAATAGCCTTCATTTCTATTTTCTAGAAAAGTAAATGAAGACATTCTCACAAAAATGTGAGAAACGTTAAGAACAGGATGACCAAGTTTCCTTAGAAATCCATTTCCAGTGTTCAATATTTTATTTCTCATTGCTAATCTTAATGTTTCAGTCAAAGCTTTTTCTGTCTGTACAATCAGTTTTGACTAAAGTGAAAGCTTAACATAAATGGAATATCTGCTATCATTCCAGTAAAGGTCATAAACTTTGGCTTAGAATACTAGATGTTTAGAAAATGTATTTTGAGTAAAGGTCAGCCTTTTTAGGAGCTTGCTTTAGATATTTTCATGTTAACGTTAACTTTACCATATCTTTGACAAAATTATATTACTTCCTTAATGAGTGTCACAGGATTTTGCCTGTGGCACTGTTATATATGGTAAACACATAATGGCTAGAAAATTCCTTAGCTAGGGTTTTAGATTTTGCTATGAAATGTATTTACTTATTTGTTTGAAATAAAGACTCTGTTTTTATTACAACACTAATGCTTGCCAGAGAGTAAAAAGGAGATAGAGCTACATAAGTGTATTTGAACATCACATACTTTTGAATTTAAGGAGCGTTAGTTGTATACCGATGAATAGAATTAAAAACTTACTCAAGTCAGGAAGTAGTTATCTGTATCTGTAGGACAAGCAAAACGTGAATTGAAGCCACTAGTGACCTATGCTTGAGGTGTCCTACCTGTCTCCCGGGGTTTTTCCTCTGCATCTCCTGCCTTCAAGGGTTAATGTTTTAACAGCTCCACCACCAACCTTGTTACTAAGTATTTTAGAACCACCGCTGCAGCACTTCTGCTGGGTGTGATTGCTGCTTTCCTGTTTCTGTCACTCCCTTCTGTAATTAACCTTGCTATTTTTAGCCACAAAGCTCAAATCTCGTGCCAGGCTCCTCCAGGATTCTATTTTCTATTTCAATGGCCTGTTCCTGTCTGATTTTCTCCTGGGAAAGGATCTGTAATCACTCAGTTATATTAATGATTTTGCCCCATCACACACTTTTCACTCTGATAATCTTCCACACAATTCATCCTCTGAATTTAGCAACTGGAACTGAGTCGTTGACTTGCAGCCACAACTCTGGTTCTGAGGTGTGTGAGCATTAATAACTGGTGGCAATTAAAGTGCCTACTAAGAAAATTCAGTGTTTCCGTGGGGTTTTAACAGGCTTCTTTCCTGTTAACCAAGAAGATGAAGTCATTCTGCAATGGCCGTGTCTTGCACAACCATGCATCACGCAGCTGCTGACCTTCTGTAAACGAGGTGCACAAGATGCAGGGCAATTCGTTACAGACAGAAGCATACCTGAAGGCCAGACCTTGCTCTGGGCTTGGGCTGCAAAGCCCTATTTGCAGTGTAGCCAACAGTGCATGGCTGGGAGTGATGGGGGAGGTTATGGCATAGAAAGGCACACCTGCATTTGTCGCAGATCCTATGCTGAGGCCTGGGGGAAGGGGCGTCAAGACCATGCACACCTGGCAGAAACTCTATTTGGTGCCATGTGCATGTAAGTATCAGTGAGTCACAACAGGCTGTGCAAACGGGTGGCTGGGAGATACAGCTGCAAAGAAGTCTGAGGCAGAGCTACAAAGCTTGAAACAAATCTATTCTTATGGAATTATGAAGGGGAACAGGCAGTGAAAAACATCCCCCCCACCCTTTTCTTTTTCCTTTTGGTCAAAGCAATATAAAAGTGCTAAGATGGAATTTTAGCGGTTTTGACAACTTGGGCCTTGACTGAAGCCCACCCTTGTCTAAGGAGTGGCAGCTCTGTGGGGGCTCTGGTGCCTGGAGGTATATTCAGGTGACTTAGGCTGTGATGCTTGTGGCAGCTGAGGCTCTAACAGCTGGCAGGATCTGATTCCCTCCTTCCTCAGTGATTGGTTTAAAATTCACACAATTGATGTCACACTCTTGGGGAGAAAACTGGGCTCTGTCTTGGGAGGGAAGTCAGTGGTGGAGTGTCCTCGTCTTACTTGGGGGCCATAGGACAGACAGTTCTCTCAAGCTATTTTAGTATTTCATTAGCTACTTGCTTTTTCCTTTGGTTGTTGTTTGGGGAGGCTGCAAACAGACTACAAAGGGAATGAAGGTATGCTGGAGGCGGTTTGCTTTGGGAGTAGGGGTGTGCATAGGGACGGGGGCCATGGAGATGAGGAGGAGGTCAAACAGAGTGGGTTCGACTGCAGGAGAGATGGCTCTGCTTGTACCAACCATGGTGCCTCGACACAATAAGAAAAGTAACTCGGTAGAAGACATTTTTTTCTAACATCCCATGTACAGGGGTGCCATCATTATCAACAAAAATTGTGAAGCAGGTCTTTAATTTCAAACAAATAAATGAACAACCACAGTGGGAAAGGGAAAACCACAAAGTTGCCCAGAAAGTACACCAGTGTTTAAGCTAATGACTCCCTCGGGAAGATAGATCGGCAAGAATTGTCATTAGACTGTTGAACCTTAAGCCGATCCATCAAGATGTAATAATGGAAGAAGATTTGAGGGAAACTTCATTTCAGCCTGTAGAGAATGGTCACAGTGAACCTGAAGGAAAGCAAATGTTTTCAGTTGCAATGTAAAAGGTACGGTCAGAAACCACGTTGGATTGCTGCACATGGAGAATTCAAATATTCACCTTTTTTTTTTTTTTTTAAATGCTGTTTCTGAAAGTTGCCATGTGTTTTAAAATAACTTACCCTAGACATTAGAAAACAAAATGATTGCACTGAGACTTTTGGAGATAGACTTTTGGGTTTCGCAATTACAGATTCACACAGAAATTCAGGCAATCATACAATTTACTTTGATCCACAAGACCACAATTTGGTTTATTGGAAGACAGACTGAGGCAAGTTTATATTCAGAGAGGAGTGTACAGTAGAAGAGAGTGTGGGGTTGGGGTCCAGGTGATAGGATTAAGTCTTGACTCTCACATGTATTCCCTCTGTGACCTTGGCCTTTATGAGCCTTAGTCTCCTCAGGAGGGAAAAAATGGGGCAATTACACTGACACTGGGTTGTTGTGGAGTTTCAATAAATCAACATTTGTGAAGGTACTTGGCTCGATGCCCACCACATAATCGCCTCATTTTTCTTTCCTACTGCAATAGTTTCTTCCACAAGAAATGGTGGTGAGTGCTGACACAACTTATTTCATTTTTTAAACAGAATCCACATGTGAAAATGTTCCCATTATCGCCTCTGCTCAGAGGAAACTTTAATCCACTTGGAGACTGGAGAGCTTGTGGCCCCTCCTCACCCAGTGTCCTCTCTACTCTGGGGCAAGTGTCCAGGGGCAGACACGGCACGCTCACAGTCACAGGACACAGCACACCCTTGCAGAGCCCCCCACACACACACATGCCTCATACCACACACACCACATAGCACACACACCACATAGCACACACACATGCCTCATACCACACACACCACAGACACACCACACACACGTCAAACCACACTCATCACAGACACACCACACACACACCCCACACCACACACCACACCCCTCACACACATGCCTCATGCCACACACCACAGACACAGCACACACACCACAGACACACCACATACACACACCACACCCCCCCACACATGCCTCATACCACACACACTACTCACCACCCCCACACATGCCTCATACCACAGACACCACACACACGTCAAACCACACACACCATACCCCCACACACGTGCCTCATACCACACACACCACACTCCCCCACACCACACACACACTACCCCCCACACACACTACAGACACACCACACATATACACTACACCTCCACACACATGCCTCATATCACACACCCCACACACACATACCACAGACACACCACTCACCCTCCCACACACATGCCTCATACCACACACACCACACACACGTCAAAACACACACACCACAGACACACCACAGCCCCCCACATGCCTCATACTACACATACCATGCACATGTCAAACTACATACACACCACACCCCCACATATGTGCTTCATACCACACACCACATACCACACACACTCCACACACACCATATACACACCCCTCCCACACATACCACTCATACCACACACACCACACAAAGTCTCATACCACACACACTGAAAACCCCACAAATCCCACACACACCTCAAACCACGCATACCACACACATCCCCCACACACCACACACACCACAAAATCTCCCCACATACATAATCTCATACCACCCACATAGCTCATATCACACACAGTACACACCACACACACACCTCACATACCACACAACCTCCACATCCCACACATCCCACAAGTATCACACACACCTCAAACCACACAAACCAACACATGCCCGTACACTCACACACCACACAACTCCCCCACACCCCGTATCACACACACACACACACACACACACACACATACCATATACACCTCTCACCAACACATGTACTGTACACACCCACATACTCAAAAACTACAGCCTTCAAAGCATTTTAATTTTTCTTTGAGCGCACCTAATGTTCATATATTATGAACAAAACATTCTGTGATGTGGGTATAGGATCTAAAGCTGCAGACTTTGAAATGGTTGCTCATGTGTAATGATTGAACAGATTTCACAGAACCTGTGTGTTACATGGGCTTGATAAACAGTAAGTTAAAGAAAAATGAGCAGAATGTTAGTCATGCCAACTTTAACCTCATCAGAGAGGTTAACAGAGTTGGCCACTAACACTATGTATGTAATAGAACAGGTATTATATGGTCATTTAATTCCAGAGAAGACTGTGAAGATTTTACAGGAGCTCAATTCTACCTCCCTTTTTTGAGTTATATTTCTGATTGATTCCTTTTGCTTATAATAAGTTACTCCCAAACGAACAGTAAAATGGATTCCATGGTGGATTTAAATACTAGGGCTTTGAAAACAAAGCATTTATACACATTTCAGTTTTGAAAAGGCTCCAACACAATTTCTCCTGGTTTAATGCTTGTAGGGACAACAACTGCCTCCTCCACTTGGATCCAAGGGTGCTCTCTGGCAACCCCTTCTCTGGATCATTCTACCTCACCTGACAGCCCAGTCCCCTGCACTGGGGGTGTCTGGCACACACGGCCGTGGTGACAGCAGCTAAAAAGGCACAGGTCAGCAGCATCTCCTTTTCAGCTTGGGGTTCCCACAGTGCCATCAGAAATGAGCCCTTGTGACAAGGAGGAAGGAAGATGCCCAGCATTAATCGTGGAGGAATTAGGATAAACAAGTAGGTGAGGAGATATTAAAGCAAAGGATTAAGAGAAAGGAAAAAAGATGTAAAGTGTATGAGGGACAGTGAGATCAGGCAAATGTTAAAGAGAGATGGGAAAATATAAGGTTTATAAATGAAGAGTATATTTCTGAAAGGTGTCTAGAACCAGAAGGAAAAAATCATGATTAAGAATGAGGACTGTCAGGAAAAGCTAGCCAATGTCAGCCTTTCCTTGGAAACCTTTTTTTGTTTGTTTATTTATCTATCCCCCTCCTTTTTTTTTAGCAGCCTGTCTTGTAGAAGCATCAGTGGAACAAGAGTGGGCCAGGGTAACAGGGAGGCCCATGATTCAGAGGTGAGAAACCAAGTTTGGGCAGAAGCTGTATAAGGAAGCAGAAGCATGATTCCTTTGCCTCCTTTCATCAGGGAAGAATTTAATCAATGTAAAGCTCTTGATTTGCTTGGGGAGGCCAGTGTTGGTGGTAGAACTAAGCTGGTGTCTGCCTCAAGATAACAGGCAGGCAAACAGGCCCAAGTCCAGGAGAAGGTTCATGTAAAGAAGAGGTAAGAGGCAAGGCTGGATAGGGGAGGTGTGGACGGTGATGCAGAGTCTCAAAGCACAGAGAGAGGCTGGAAGGTGCCGTCACCGGTGCTTCTGGGGAGGAGACCATCACATCGAAGTCCCACTTTAATAACCCAAGTGCTCGCTGACAAGGGAGTCGATAAAGAAGATGTGGAACATATATACAATCGAACTCAACACAAAAAAGAATGAAACCTTGGTATCTGTGACGACATGGACCTAGAAATTATCGTATTGAGCGAAGTAAGTTGGTCAGAAAAAGACAATATGATATCACTTATATGTGCAATCTAAAAAGTGATACAAATGAACTTATTTACAAAACAGAAAAAGACTCATACACATTAAAAAAAAAAAACAACTTATGGTTAAAAAGGGAGAAAAATGGGAGAGGGCTAAACTAGGCATTTGGGATTAACAATATATACACTACTATAAATAAAACCAACAAGGACTTACTGTATAGCACAGGGGACTAGTCTCAGTATTTTTAAATAATCTATAAGAGAATAGAACCTGAAAAATTTATATATTCAGTTCATATATATAAACTGAATCACTTTGCTGAACACTTTAAACTAACACAGCATTGTAAATCAACTACATTTCAATTGAAAAAAAAAAAAAGATTGGGGAGTGAGTGGGGTGGAGGACGTGTGGAAGCAGGGCTGTGTTGAGGCTGTTGCAGGAAGACGGGTCTGTGGGGATGCAGGTGAAGGAGCCAGGCCACAAATGAACTTATGAGAGGAGGTTCACGTTCTCTTCCCTCACCACTCACTCTCTAGAAGCAAAGTCACTTCTGTTTCCTTTGGCAGAATTTCTCTTTAGGCTTCTTAATACTGGAAAATGGTACCACTCTCTCAATCTCCATGGAATATTTTAACATTTATGCCTCTTGAGCAAACAGACCTAAATGAAGAACCCATAAATTGTAAAACTTTCTGTGAGTATTTTATTATTCCCCAAGGTGTTAATTTTTTTGTTGTCAATTTTAATCATTTTTTTTTCATTTTCAGTGAGTAACTATATTCTTAATGCTTTTTTCTCTGCAATTTCTTGCCAATTTCATTTATCAAATCCAACTTTTTATTTCCTTAGTGTTTTTCTTATAATTCTCCATTCTCTCCATTGGTTTTACACACCTATCACAAAGCCTTAATACTAATCTTTTTTTTCTTTTCTCCATGTTTTTAATGATTAAGGGTAACCTAAGTCACACTAAATATTGGTACATACCCATGACTAGACATTTCAGGAAGCCCCTTTAGTCAGGTTAAGTGGCAAAGTTCAAATAAATCTAAATAAACCCACGTTACTTTTGAAAGCAAGATACACAATGCCAAGAGAAAGTTCCACTTCAGTTTGCATTTCTTCTCCTTTAGAAAGATTCAGAGAAAGGGACAGATGTTGAAAAGCCATAACCAGGACTCTTTGCCCAATTTCATATGATGCCGACTCGGGTCTTAGCTGGGTAAGCTGTCTTCATTCTGACAGTCTGCAGCCCTCTCAAGTTGCCCGGGTGGGAATCATGATGCTGCTAGTTAAGCAGTTCAAGTCAGCTGATATGATTCTATTCTCTGACCTTTACCAAGAATACAACAAGGATCAATTATTTTCATTACCCAATAGAGTGCAAAGAAAAGCTGGACTACACACGTAGTGGAAAAATATGATGACTTTGCATAAATTATATGCCTAAAGGCAGTGGCCAGAGAAAAGAGGTGGAAAGTGGAAGCAGAATGGGGGCAGCCAAGGAGATCTCGGGACTCTATGTCAGGCCAGCACTGCCAGCTCAGGAGAGGGCAGATGGACCTTCAGTTCTGCTCTGCTGGACAGGCTCCAAAGAGAAATCTTAAGAACAAAGGGGATTAGAGCTTCTTTGTCACCTACGGATAATAGAAGCAAAAGTAGTCTTGGGTAGAAGAAGCATCATTCCAGAGCCCCTTTTTGTGGAATAAACCAGTAGCTGATGAGTCACTGTTATTTTCCTTTTCAGGGAAGAGATTACAGATTCTAGGAAGTGTATCCTGCTCTGGATTTTAGTAGGGGAATATATGTGAAGTTCAGCTGTTGCTTGACACCACTCTGCCTGAATATGCTTGCTTGGTCTACTAATGTCACAGTTCAAAACGTGAAGGCCTTACCCACTTGGATTGAGACGTCTTTGGGATATCTGAGAATTTCTTGGAATCTGTATCAAATTAAGGAGAGTGCAGTAAACACTGAGAGTTCAGTAAACACTGGTTTACTGAAAAGGATATTCATGGACCCAATGTAAATTTACTGTCTATAGTTCCTACTTGTAGTCATAGCTGCTACAAGTAGGAACTACATAGCTGCTAGCTACTGACTTTTCTCCATATGCCAACCAATGTGCAAAACTTTCTGAACAGAAGGAAACTGAGGTGTGAAGAGCTCTGTAACCTGCCCAAATTCAAACAGTCATGCTCTGTCTGAATATAGGCTCCACCATAAGAAACCAATACAAGGTCCAGCTTCTCTGGCGGGTCTTCCCTTGTGGGCTGGAGAAGCCCTGCTTCCTGCTGCACCTTGTCTGTCTGCACAGACACGGCAGTTGTTACACAAGTGGCTGGGTGGCATGATATTCATGCTCTGACCCCTGAAGAGAAGGCTGAAGCGTGCATTGTCTAAGCACCAGGACTTGCCAGCTCTTCACTGATATCATTGGCAGATCAATCTTGATTTTCATTACAGTCTCATCTCTTGCTCAAAGCATTTTCTAATTGTGTCACTACCCTGTTACCAGGCAAAAGCAAAAAAGATATATCTTTTAATATGTCTCCCAGTCCCTTTGGCAATCTTCTAGAGAGTAAAGTTCCAATAATTTTTCCAGGTGCATCTCCCTTTGTCCCGTTTCTGACACCCTGTGTCTGAAACAGCCACCAGACTGCTAACCATAGCTCTCTTCCTGCCTTGTTTTTCTCCTTTGCACATTTTCCTCATTCATCTACCTCAATATATTCATTTTTTGTCTACCCTTTCTTTGCTGGCTCACGGAATTTTACCTGAACCACCCAGCTTCCATGTATCTTAAGATGCTTTGAATTGCAATATCACTTTGGTTCTGTATTTTAAGCTACTTAAGGGCAGATACTGTGCTGTGTTCAATTTTCTCTCTCTTATATGGTTCTAATCTAGTGGTTGGGAAATATTAACATAATTACTTACTAAAGCTTCCACCTCATAAAGTCAGATTTAGTTTATGCAGCTTATGGTCATCTGATAAATACTGGGCAGTTTAAACCTCAATAATCCCATTATTAATTCTTTTACATATTTTCCCATTGTTAATCCTTTTACATATTATGTGAGGCTTTATGTAGGCTGGGACTCTTTCATTGCTCTAGAATCTCATGTCTATTATCCTTTTATTCTCACAAAGACCATCTCTTTATTTGGTTCTGGGAATAAGTATCAAGCATCTCACAGCTTCCTAAAACAGTGGGTGTATTTCTATGTTTAAACCACTTTTTAAGTCAGATACTGACATCTGTCCCCTTTTCCAAGTGATTCTCATCTGGTGCCCTTTTTTTGGGAAAACTGAAGGGGAAGTGGAAGCAGGACCCTGCTGGGGGGCTGGGAGAGATGGATCGCCATCCTAAGTCTCCGAGTTCCTGGTACTCAGGCAGGGTCTTGGTGGATCCATGCTGTGAACTGCCCTTGACGCCTTGTGAGCCCTGCTTGCTGAAGGCAAGTCCCCTCAGTGAGCCCCTATTGAGCTCTACTTGTTCCCTTTCCCAAGAACACATCTGGATAGGGACCTGAATAAATTCACAAGGAGGCTAGCTTATCCTCACCATCAGGGAATTTATGTTTTGTTTCAGGGATATGATCTGCCATGCAGAACACAACACATTTCACCCTTGGTCATAGCTTTCCATCATGTAGCTTTATTTGGCATCCAACACAGGGCAAGGCTTTTGTATTTGTCTAAGAGTGGATTCTCCCAAAAGGAACCCTCCCACACTGTGGGTGGGAATGTAAATTGGTGCAGCCACTATGGAGACAGCATGGAGGTTCTTTAAAAAACTAAAAATAGAGCTACCACATGATCTAGCAATCACATTCCTGGGCATATATCCAGAGAAAAGCATAATTTGAAAAGATACATGCACCTCGATTTTTCACAGTAGCACTATTTACAAGAACCAAGTCATGGAAACAACCTAAGTGTTCATCGACAGATGAATGGATAAGGAAGATGTGGCACATATCAACTATTACTCAGCCATGAAAAGAGTGAAATGATGCCATTTGTAGCAACGTGGATGGACCTAGAGATTATTCTAGTAAGTGAAGTAAATCAGACAGAGGAAGACAAATACCATACGATCTCTCTTATATGTGGAATCTAAAAAATGATAAAAATGAAAATAGTTGCAAAACAGAAACTCATTTTTGAAATCAAAACAGATTTCAAAAGCAAACTTATGGTCACCAAAGGGAATGGTAGGAGAGAATGGAGATAAATTAGGAGTTTGGGATTAACAGATAAACACTACTATATGTAAAAGAGGAAAACAACAGGACCTACTATATAGCACAGGGACCTATACTCAACATCTTGTAGTAATCTATAATGGGAAAGAAACTGAAAAAGAATATATATACGTATGTATATGTGTGTGTGTGTGTGTAACTGAACGCTTGCTGTACACTTTAATAAAAAAGGAGTGGATTCTCCTAAAATGAGCCTTTCTCTGTGGCCCCCTTTATCTGGTCTTCCCTGGACCTGCTCTCTCATCCAAAGCAATTCTGGAGGGCCACGGGTGGTTCCCGTTTAGTGGAGCTTGGAGCTGAGCAGCACAGGTACTCTAAGAAGGTGCTACAGGGGCTTGTTGTTGCTAAGCCATGTCTGACTTCTTGTGACCCCTTGGACTGTAGCCCACCAGGCTTCTCTGGCCATGGGATTCTCCAGGAAAGTATACTGGAGTGGGTTGCCATTTCCTTCTCAAGCGGATTTTCCCGACCCAGGGATCAAACCTGCGTCTCCTGTGTCTCCTGCGTTGGCAGGCTGGATTTTTACCACTGAGCCACCAAGGAAGGCTACAGGGGCATGAATGCTTCCCAGCCTGAGTTGGGCCTCTGGGGTCTGCAGAGGGGAGACACCTCCACGCTGGTGACAGCTCTTCTATGTGAAGTGCTCACAGCCACAACACATTCACTGTGGGTGCCACACTTTCAAGACACTCTTTTACCAGTTTCCTTCCTTAGTCCCCACATGCTCTATTACCTGTTTCTTGGAAAGCGAGTCAAAGCACTCACGCTCTGAGAATCAGTATATGTGTCTGAAAGTGGGTTCACTGTTGTTTAATTGCTAAGTCATGCCTGACTCTTTGGGACCCTATGGATTAGCCTGCTAGGCTCTTCTGTCCATGGGATTTCTCAGGCAAGAATACTGGAGTGGGTTGCCATTTCCTCCTCCAGGGGATTATCCCATCCCAGGCATCCAACCCATGTTTCCTGCATTGGCAGGCAGATACTTTACCTCTGAGCCACCGGGGAAGCCCATATCCCTTTGTAAGTGGGTACCAGAGCCTGGTAGTAGATGCTGTTGGTCCCTATGGGTGAGCAGAGAGCGCCAGACAAGTGAAAAGCAGACCGGAGAAGGCCTGCCTTGGAGCCCACGCTTCACTGGCCGAGGATGCTCTAAATTACTGTCAATGCTCTTCCTTGGTCTGTAGCTTAATTAAATGCTGCAAGGCTGCCTGAATTGCTTAGTTCTCCAGGTAGCATTGTCCTTTCCACTGAGCTTCATATTAATTAATTGGCCTGCTGCTGTATTTCAGGAGGGGATTCAGATACGCCAGTTACTAGGACATTTTAGTTTGATAGAAAGGAGATCCCACTGAGATTCTGTTTCTTTTTACAGAGAATTCTTTTTCTCCCCCCACCCTTTGTTTTTTCCCCATTTTCTTTCTTATAGATTTTGGGCTTTTTTTCTGGTAGTCACAGAAACATGCAATTTTATTTTGCCGTTGAAGCCTGCTGGGGCGTTTGCTGTTTGGAGTTTGTGGATAGCTTTGTCTTTGAGAACCAACTCTGATACTCATTGTGTGCCAGTCATCATGCTGGTTTCTTGGGATGAGAGAGATTGATTAAAATCTGCTGCTTTCCAAGAAAGTAACACAGATCCTTGGCTGGCACTTACTGTGTGCCAGGCACTCTTCTAAGTGCTTGTCACATATTAAGTCATTTCATCTTCACATTAATATTAGATAGATATTATTCCCATTAGAGATAGGTAGATGGATAGGTAGATAGGTAAACGGATGGACGGACAGACAGACAGATGGATAGATAGACAGACAAGGTAATTGGGCCTAGAGAGGTGAAAACACATGCCCAAGGTCACATAGCCAGGGGTGACGGAGCCGGGGATCCAAAACCAGGCATTCTGAGGCCAGAGTCCTCAATTTTGTAACACAATACTGCCTCTCAGGAAGACACAGAGAAACGAACATCTGTACAGCACTGATTTTGGTTCCTCAGTGGGATGGGACCCCAAATGAGAGCTGAAGGGTCAGTTCTACCTGGCGAGGTCAGGAAAGGCTTTAAGATTTGTGAGCTACAAATGTGAAGTGTTTTGTGGCTTTGCCCATTGAGATCCATAGGTGATCTGGCCTCGGCCTCCTATTATAAGGAAGACTATTGCTCTGCAGAAGCAGAATAGAGAGCCAAAGTGAAAACCAGGAATGCTTACTTTTAAAAGTCCCATATCTTGCCCCTGCTCCTTCTCTGGCCATCAGCTGGCCCCCAAAGAAGGCATCTCCTGCTCATCTCCAGGGGGTCTGGCCAGGAACCAGGGGCACAGACACCCCACAACCATGGGAGGCTGGTGACTCAAGCAGCAAGGGGCTTTTCTCTAATATATTTTTTCCTCCTTGGAGGTTTTGTGGAAGGACAAGATACAAAGTGGGAGTACTGGCTGCCAAGTGTAAGAAGATGAGACACAAAGGTGGTTTCAGTTTAATGCAAGTGAACAGATCCTTCTCAACCTCACATGCTGCCCTTTAATTCTGGGCACAGGAAAAACTTAGCATCTTTCCTTTAAGAGGGCTGCATTCTATAGGCATTGCAATTTTACTATGTGGTCAAAGGGGTTCATATTCCAACTGAATTGGTTATGTTAGCAGGTACTAACATTGACATTGGTAATGTCAGGATGAAGCCCTTTTATCACAAATTTCAAAATCAGTTGCCCTTGGAAGTACAGAAATAAATAAATAAATATATATATATATATATATATATATATATATATATATATATATACACATACATACACACACACCAAAAGATCAGAATCAGAGTCAAATTTTAAATGTAGGCAAGGGGACATTATTTGAGAAACAGCTAGATAAATATACACATATATTTTAAATGGCATGTGAGGTATCGAGGAATCAAGGAAGGGAAGTGAGAAGTGAATTCTTGGAATAGAATTCTTGTTATAGGACTGTGAAAATCAGAACACTGAAATAAAATGCTTTCATTTTCTTTCCTAAGAATTCCATGAAGTTCCTTACTTTGGGATCATATCTAAATGTGCTATTAGTGAGAGTTTAAATACAGTGAGTACTTTTCTCCATGCCAGGGACTGCTAGGTATTTTATATATCTCTTTGATTATCTGTAATCCTCCAATAACTCTCTAAGACAGACAGTAGTAGTACCCCTACTTTACAGATGAGGAAATTGAGACCAAATCAGAGTAGGAAAGCAAAGATACAGGAGTTTGAACCTGGAACCCACACTCTTCACTAGAATGCTGAGTTAGCTCTCATAGCTGACTATGAACACATGTTTACTAATTTTTGTAAATCTGGTTGTCATATCTTAAGTCCAAAAGAATTATAGATGCAAGAAGGTTGACACAGGATTTATTAAATTTATGCTTATGATTAGCTAAGTACTATTCCGCAAAAAAAAAGATTGGATGAGGTACAGAACAGTGCATGCATGTGTGCATGCTGAGTCATTTCAGTCCTGGTCCTGTCCAGCTCTGCGACCATATGGTCTGTAGCCCACTGGGCTCCTCTGTCCTTGGGCTCTCCAGGAAAGAATACTGGAGTGGGTTTTACATGACTTCCTCCAGGGGCTCTTCCTGACCCAGGGATCTAACCCACATCTCCTGAACCTCCTGTATTGCAGGCAGATTCTTTACTGCTGAGCCACCAGGGAAGCCCAAAGAGCAATACAAGGTATCAAACAATGAGAGGAACATAATTCATGAGATAACACAGGAAGTGTAATACACCAATTGTCAAAACAAATTAATTCATCACCAATATTCTACTGTTTTGCATCATGAAGAATTTATCAAAGTTTACTAATTCAAATGTGTGATGGTTAACTCTTTTCTAAGACCTTGAAATGAAGAAGTTACAGTGAAGTTACTTGCTTTATCATAAATGCAACTGATCATAAGGTATGAATAAATTTAATGCATGAATATATAAAACTGCCTTTCCAGAATTCCACAGGGTTGGAAAATGTTAAACATCAGCCATTTTTCCACAGTGTCTGCATGGTGCATTGACATTGGAATTCTGTGAAAGTGGTTACGAATTTCGTATTGCAAAACCCAATTATTTGAAGAAACATCTTATTTTCCCTCAAAAACAGCTTTGTCAACCCTTAATAAGAAAAAATGACATAGTGTGTGCAGAGCAGGATACTAGTAAAATGTAGCATGAATGTCTCCAAGGATAGAACATTATTCATGTTACATGATAAACAGCCATAACAGTAATCATTAACATCCATCAAATAAATTCCTGCCACATTCCAGATATGATTTAAGCACTTCATTGAATTATTTCATTTAGTACTTAACACTACTACAGGTGAGTTCTATAATCACCTTTTTACAGCTCCTGAAACTACAGAAAGGCTGACCAATAAGTTGCCCCAGGTCTCACTGGTGCAGCCAGTGAGCCAGACCGCTGGCTTTGTTCTTAATCATCATTTCTTCTGTTTCCTAATGATAATGATGGGGATGATGATGGTGGCGATCATGGGTGAGAGGCGCATTAGCCCCCTGGAAGTCATCATTAGCAGACCACAAGTCTAAAGCACGACTACCGTCCTACCCAAAACTCATACTGTGGCAGTTTCTGAGATGACAGTGACAAACCCCTATGAAGTCCTTTGGAAAAGCTTACACTCCAAATCCACAGTCCCACTTGAACTGAGCCAGCTCCATGACAGGCCATACAATCTGATGTTCTCTCTCCATAAGTGCATAAAATGTGTTTATGCTGATACTGGACATGAAGGACAATGATCCATTCAGCTCACGAGAGGAACAGTGCGACCAGTTAAGAACAGTGTTCCAAAATCCATTCTGGGTGCACAGATGGAGCAGAGGTTTAAGACTATAGTAATGATTTTGTGTTCCTAAAGTATCCTGTAAATAAGAAGACGCCAGAAGGCCAGAAGGTCCTTAGGCGGATAGATGATGAGGGGAAAGCAGTGAGGTGAACTAATTCACATCATCTGCATATGAGCAATGAATTCATCCTCAGAAGAGCCCTATTGATTCCCCACTAGTGGCTGATAAAAAGATCCTGGAAAGTCTTCTATGGGCTCCAGAAGAAGAAAGGTTAAATATAATCTGTGGTTGCTGTTCAGTCACTAACTCATGTTCAATGCTTTGCCACCGCATACATAGATTGTAGCACGCCAGGCTCCTCTGCCCTCCACTATTTCCTGGAGTTTGTTCAAACTCATGTCCACTGAGTCAGTGATGCTATCTAACCATTTCATCCTCTGCTGCCTTCTCCTTTGGCTTTCATCTTTCCCAGCATCAGAGTTTTTCCAATAAGTCCTCCCTTTGCATTAGATGGCCAAAATATTGGAGCTTAGCTCCAACAACAGTCCTTCCAATGAATATTCAGGGTTGATCTCCTTTAGGATTGACTGGTTTGATCTCCTAGCAGTCCAAGGGACTCTCAAGAGTCTTCTCCAACACCGCAATTCGAAACCATCAGTTCTTTGGCATTCAGCCTTCTTTATGATCCAATTCTCACATTCATACTTGAAAAGACTACTTGAAAAACTATAGCTTTGACTACAGGGATCTTCATCAGCAAAGTCATGTCTCTGGTTTTTAATGTCTCTTCTTTTTATGACAAATGCTGTCTAGGTGTGTCATAGCTTTCATTCCAAGGAGCAAGCATCTTTTAATTTCATGGCTGCAGTCACAGTCCATAGTGATTTTAGAGCCCAAGAAAAGAAAATCTGTCACAGCTTCCACTCTTTCCCCTTCTATTTGTCATGAAGGGATGGGACCAGATGCCATGATCTTAGTTTTCATTTAATGTTGAGTTTCAAGTCAGCTTTTTCACTCTCCTCTTTCATCCTCCTCAAGGGGCTCTTAAGTTCCTCTTCACTTTCTGCCATTAGGGTGATACCATCTGCATATCTGAGCTTGTTGATATTTCTCCGGCAATCTTGATTCTGGCCTGTGACTCATCCAGTGCAGCATCTCACACGATGGACTCTGCATCTATACGGCCTTGTTGTACTCCTTTTCCAATTTTGGACCAGTCAGTTCTTCAATGTAAGGCTCTTACTGTTGCTTCTTGACCTGCATACAGGTTTCTCATGAGACAGGTAAGGTGCTCTGCTGTCCCCATTCCTTTAAGAATATTCCACAGTTTGTTGTGATCCACACAGTCAAAGGCCCCAGCATAATCAATGAAGAAGACATAGAAATTTTCCTGGAACTCCCTTGCTTTCTCCATGATCCAATGAATGTTTGGCAATTCAGTCTCTGGTTCCTTTGCCTTTTCTAAACCCAGCTTGTACATCTAAAAGCTCTAGGTTCAGGTACTACTGAAGCCTAGCTTGAAGGATTTTGAGCAAAATCTTGCTAGCATGTAAAGTGAACACAGTTGTATGATAATTTGAACAATCTGTGGCATTGTCCTTCTTTGGGATTGGAATGATAACTGACCTTTTCCAGTTGTGAGACCACTGCTGAGTTGTTCAAATTTGCTGATATATTGAGTGCAGCACTTGAACAGCATCATCTTTTAGGATTTGATATAGCTCAGGTAGAATTCCATCACCGACACTAGCTTCGTTTGTAGTGATGCTTCTTAAGGCCCATTTGACTTTGCACTCCAGGATGTCTGGCTCTAGGTGAGTGATCACACCATCGTGGTTATCTAGGTCATTCACATATTTTTTGTATGGTTCTTCTGTGTTTTCTTGCCACCTCTTCTTAATATCTTCTGCTTCTGTTAAGCCCTTACAGTATCTGTCCTTTATTGTGCCCATATTTGCATGAAATGGTCCCTTGATATCTTGAATTTTTCTGAAGAGATCTATAGTTTTTTCCACTCTATTTTTCCCTCAATTTCTTTGCACTGTTCACTTAAGACTATTATTTCTCCTTGCTATTTTCTGGAACTCTGCATTCAGTTAAGTATATCTTTCCCTTTCTCCCTCATCTTTTGCTTCTCTTCTTTTCTCAGCTATTTGTAAAGCCTCCTCAACCACTTTAGCAGTGTGTGAGTCCTAGTCATGTCTAATTCTTTGGGACCCTAAGGACTGTAGCCTGCAAGGCTCTTCCCTCTGTGGGATTCTACAGGAAAGAATACTGGAGTGAGTTGCTAATTCCTCCTCCAGGGGATATTCTCGACCTAGGGATTGAGCCTGTGTCTCCTGTGTATTCCTCATTGAAAGCTGAATTCTTTACCACTGAGCCACCTGGGAAACCATGGACAATTACTCTGCCTTCTTGCATTTCTATTTATTTGGAATGATTTTCTTTGGGATGTTTTGCCTCCTATACAATGTTATGAAGCTCTATACAGTAAGCAAAAACAAGACTGGGAGCTAACTGTTGCTCAGATCATGAACTCTATTGCAAAATTCAGACTTTAGTTGAAGAAAGTAGGGAAAACCACTAGACCTTTCAAGTATGACCTAAATCAAATCCCTTACGATTATACAGTAGAAGTGACAAATAGATTCAAAAGATTAGGTCTGAAGAACTGTGTGTTCATCAGAACTCACTGAGGAACTTCTTAGTGCCTGAAGAACTATGGGCAGAGGTTTACAACAATGTACAGGAGGCAGGGATCAAGACCATCCCCAAGAAAAAGAAATGCAAAAAGGCAAAATGGTTGTCTGAGGAGGCCTTACAAATAGATGACAAAAGAAGAGATGCAAAAGGCAAAGTAGAAAAGGAAAAATATACCCACTTGAATGCAGAGTTCCAAAGAATAGCAAGGAGAGATAAGAAAGCGTTCCTCAGTGATCAGTGCAAAGAAATAAAGGAAAACAATAGAATGGGAAAGACTAGAGATCCCTTCAAGACAATTAGAGATACCAAGGGAACATTTCATGCAAAGATGGGCTCAATAAAGGACAGAAATGGTATGGACCTAACGGAAGCAGAAGATATTAAGAAGAGGTGGCAAGAAAACACAGAAGAACCATATAAAAAAGATACTGATGACCCAGATAACCACGATAGTGTGGTCACTCACCAAGAGCCAGACATACTGGAATGCAAAGTCAAGTGGGCCTTAGGAGGCATCACTACAAACAAAGCTAGTGGTGGTGATCTAATTCCAGCTGAGCTATTTTAAATCTAAAAGATGATGCTCTTCAAACACTGTACTCAATATATCAGCAAATTTGGAAAACTCAGCAGTGACCACGGGACTGGAAAAGGTCAGTTGTCATTCCAATCCCAAAGAAAGGCAATGCCAAAGAATGTTCAAATTACTGCACAATTGCACTCATCTCACATGATAGCAAAGTAATGCTCAAAATTATCCAAGCTAAGCTTCAACAGTATGGGAACTGAGAACTTCCAGAAGTTCAAGTTGGAATTAGAAATGGCAGAGTAACAAAAGATCAATGGCCAACATCCACTGGATCATCAAAAAAGCAAGAGAGTTCCAGAAAAACATTTACTTCTACTTTATTGTCTACACCAACAACTTTGACTGTGTGGATCACAACAAACTGTGGAAAATTCTTAAAGAGATGGGAATACCAGACCACCTGAACTGCCTCCTGGGAAATCTGTATGGACGCCAAGAAACAACAGTTAGAATTGGACATGGAACAACAGACTGCTTATTTAACTTATATGAAGAGTACGTCATGTGAGATGCCAGGTTGGATGAGGCATAAGATGGAATCAAGATTGCCGGGAGAAATAGCAATAACCTCAGATATGCAGATGACACCACCCTTATGGTAGAAAGCGGAGAGGAACTAAAGAATCTTTTGATGAAAGGAGAGTGAAAAAGCTGGCTTAAAACTCAGCATTCAAAAAACTAAGATCATGGCATCCAGTTCCATCACTTCATGGCAAATAGAAGGGGAAACAATGGAAACAGTGACAGACTTTATTTTCTTGGGCTCCAAAATCACTGCAGATGGTGACTTCAGCCATGAAATTAAAAGAAGCTTGCTTCTTAGAAGAAAAGCTAATGCAAACCTAGAAAGCATATTAAAAAGCAGAGACATTACTTTGCCAACAAAGGTGTGTCCGGTAGTCATGTGTGGATGTGAGAATTGAACCATAAAGAAAGCTGAGCACCGAAGAATTAATGTTTTTGAACTGTGGTGTTGGAGAAGACTTTTGAGAGTCTCTTGGACTGCAAGGAGTTCAAACCAGTCAATCGTAAAAGAAATCAGTCCTGAATATTCACTGGAAGGACCAATGCTGAAGCTGAAGCTCCAAAACTTTGGCCACCTGACGCCAAGTGCCAACTCTTTGGAAAAGATCCTGATGCTGGGAAAGATTGAAGCCAGGAGGAGAAGGGGACAACAGATGAGATGGTTGCATGACATCACTGACTCAATGGACATGAGTTTGGGTAAGCTCCATGACTTGGTGATATACAGGGAAGCCTGGCATGTTGCAGTCCATGCAGTCACAAAGATTCAGACATGACTGAGTTACTGAACTGATACTGATACAATGTTATTAACCTCCATCCATAGTTCTTCAGGCACTCTGCCTACTGGAATCATCTATTTGTCACCTCCACTGTATAATCATAAGGAATTTATTTTAGGTCATACCTAAACGTCCTAGTAATTTTCCCTATTTTCTTCAATTTAAACCTGAATATTTCAAAAAGGAAATCATGATGAGCCACAGTGAGTGTGGAGCTTCTCCACTTTCATGTGCAAGAATATTATATAATCTGTCTCATTTTAGTGCTCACCATTTGGGGATGTCCATTTGTAGAGTTGTCTCTTCTGTTGTTGCGAAAGGGTGTTTGCTATGACCAGTGTAATCTCTTTACAAAGTTCTGTTAAATGTTGCCCTGCTTCATTTTGTACTCCAAGGCAAAACTTGACTGTCATTTGGGTATCTTTTGACTTCCTACTTTTGCATTCCAATCTCCTATGATGAAAAGGACATCTTCTTTTGGTGCTAGTTCTAGAAGGTATTGTAGGTCTTCATAGAATCGGTCACATAATATGATGTATGTTAAAAAAAATTAAAAATAAAATAAAATAAAAAAAATTCAAGCCATGTATTTACAGGAAAAAAAAAAAACTTTGGTCATTATTAAAATGTCTACAAATAACAAATACTGGCAGTTGTGGAGAAAAGGAACTCTCCTATACTGTTTGTGGAAATATAAATTTGTGAAGCCACTATGGAGGTTCCTTAAGACACTAAAAATGAAGTTGCCATATGATCCAGAAATCCCACTTCTGGGCATACATCCAGACAAAACTATGCTTTGAAAAGATACATGCACCCTTATGTTCATAAGCACTATTCACAGTATCAAAGACATGGAAGCAACCTAAATGTCCACTGACAGATGAGTGGATAAAGAAGCTGTGATATATATACTATTGAAGATATACTATGGACGATAACTCAGCCATCAAAAAGAAGGAAATAATGCCATTTGCAGTAACATAGATAGACCTAGAGACTGTCATACTAAGTGAGGTAAGTCAGAGGAGAAAGACAAATACCATATCGCATCACTTATATATGGATTCTAAAATACAGCAACAATGGTCAACAACAAAACAGAAATGAACCCACAGAAACCTGTGGTTGCCAAGGGAGGAAGGTGAGGGAGGGAGGGACTGGGAGCTGGGGATTAGCAGACGCAGACTACTATATACATAGGATGGATAAGTAACAAGGTCCTACTGTATAGCATGGAGAGCTGTATTCCATATCCTGCAATAAACCATATGGAAAAATATGAAAAATAATATTCATATATTGAGTCATATAACTGAGTCACTTTGCTGTACAGAAGAAGTTAACACAACATTGTAAATCAACCCTACTTCAATAAAATTCAAAAAAACAAAGCTTTGACAATAATTCAACCATCTTCCTCTTTAACAGATACTCCCTTTCTCTCCACCTGGCTTGGAGTATTTTTATTTTGGATTAACTCAAATGTGAACTAATATATGCCTGAGAGGTTGTTTACTAGCTTCTTTTTTAAACTTCTTTGAATGCCACCTAATCACAACCCTGATTTAATAAGACAGCTTATTTCTTTTCTTCTCCTCCATTTGGCCCTTTGCTAATTTCTAGCTTTTCATGTCATTTGTGGACGTACTTAAAATGATTCTAGTTTTCCTGATGGTGTCCACTCTCCCTCCTAAGTATAAATGAAGACATTTTATGGAAATAAGGTGAATACCAGATGTGATAGAAATCTAGGGGAATCCTTTTCCAAATCACCATTATCTTTTTCTATGTTCTGTCTGCAATTTTTACTTTACGAGAATGTTCAGTGGGATATAAAATTTGAATGAAGGGATATTTTATAATGTAATACAATTCAGGGCCATGCAAAAGGCCATAACTAATACTTGATTACCACGAAGATGTTGCAGTTCGAGTAAAAAGGAAGAAAGAATGGCTAGGACTTATTTACTTGGACTTGGTGAAATGATACTAAAAGAAATTTTATAGCATATGTATTGAATATGCTTATCTCATTTTTTTTGTATTCTTCTTTCCTCCATCAAGCATTGACCACTGAAACTCAGGAGAAATTATTCCATTAACCTCAAAACACTCAGAGGTCACTATAAATAAGTATTTTAATATAATCGCATGTGCCGATAAAATGTCTGCACATCTGCTGAATTTTGTAGAGTTTCATCCAGCCCTGGACACTATTTGACTTACAATTATCATTTTTTTATCTTTAAGGTCTTCTTTAACCACAATATATCAAAGATAAATGAAGGGATGTATCATGGCATATATTTTATAGGAAGAGATTTTCTGACTGTGTTTCACAGTGGTATCTAGATCATACAGACCACAAACTCAGATCCTTCCCCTCCTTCCCCCAACCCTAAGAAACTGAAGTTTAAAAAGCACGCTACACAGAGGCTACTGTTGGGATTTCTGGACCAACGAGGAATTATCATTACTTATATAATAATATGGCTTCCTCCCCTTCTCCCTTTTTATTTATCATGCAAATTTAAGTCTCCTGAGCATTTTTTTCCTAAAGAATTGCAGTTGAAGTAAAGACGGATGAGAAAGCTATAAAGTAGCGACAACTCAAGATCTGAAACATTTGAGATTTTGAACAAGGATTTTGAATTTGATCTATTCCATGTAGCGGTCAGTAGGATTCTGGAAAGAGGCAATATTGGTCAGATCTCAACGTTCTTGGCATGCCAGGTGTACACTGCAGCACTGGCTTGCCTACTAGAAGCATAGGATGGTTAGTCTCTATAAGCCCATGACAGCCCACAGTATTCACCTTCTCTGTCAAGAAGAAGAACTCTCCTCCAAATCAAAGAGGACTGTGTGAGATCTAATTAGGGAGTCCACTGAATGCAGAATCTAAGTGGGGAGGAGTAGCACAGTGATACATTTCTAAGAACTGGTTTCATTCCTCAGTGAAGGGTTCCACTGATGTTTTACTGTGGCTCTTTCCAGACCCTCCTCAGTGAGTGCTAAGTGGCTTCAGTCATGTCTGACTGTGCAACCCTATGGACTGCAGTCTACTCTGTCCATGGGATTATCCAGAATACTGGAATGGGCTGCCATTTCCTTTTCCAGGGGATCTTCCTGACCCAGGGATTAAACCTGGGTCTCTTACATCTACTTGCATTGGCAGGCAGATTCTTTACCACTAGCACCACCTGGGAACCCTGCTCAGTAAGATGATGCAAAAAGCATTCCCCTTTCTTTTGCCTGATTGACTTCTTTCAGAGCGCCACCTCATCTGTCCAGTTGGATTTAGCTCCACAGTTCTTTGCTTCTTGGAATGAACATTGCAAGTCAGGTAAAAACATTTAGCTGCGCATGACCTGGGGATGGAAGGGTAAAATCTCACAAAATTGGTTTGGCTTAGAACCCAGAGAGTTTTCCCAGAGGTAAAAGGTTTGTGTTCCAGCATCACAAACATTGATTTTTGTTTCTTTCTTCGAAGACATTTTAAAATGCAACTTGGAACTGTGAACATTTCAGGGTACGGATAATGTTTTCATCTCCTTCACCTTGTTTTGCTCAAAATGCCCATTTCAGCTCCCTTTAGGTTTAAATAGAAATTTGAGAACCTGGGATGTCTCTATTCACAATTTTACTCCAATGTCTAAAGAGACCCACCAGCATCACTCCTCCTAGCTGACTCCCACAGACACAGCTTAGAATCCAGAGCTGTCCTTCCTATTCTAATTTAATGCATCATCATCTGTGTCACTGGGTAGTAGGTGAGTGATGTGAATTTACCCCAGGAAGACATGGTTTTCCATAATCACAGTCCATATGGAGATAAAGGTCCATGGACCATGACCCTGTCCTTCACCAGAAACAGAACCGTGTCATATCTGAAGTCTCTGTAAAACCTTCCACAACTACCCAAGGCTGTCTTGATTTTCCTCAGCATTAGTGATTGCACAGAGTGACACAAAAAACCCTTGAAAGTCATCGTATTATTTTTAAGTGTTTAACATGCAACATTTCCAAAATGGGGCACCAAAGATAATGACCAAAACCAAGGGAAGAAACGGCTTCTGAGGCTGTTTGCCCCTACACCCACTCACTGCCCAATTCTGTCTTCTACACACTGACCCCAGCTGCTGGCCTGAGTCTTCAGATTCTTGGGTAACACAAACGGCCCAGATGAAGGATTTCCAGGTGTATAATAAAACCCACATGAAACTAAATTTTCCATTTTTCTAAACTGCAAGCATTTACCTTTCTCATCATGCTGGATGTGGTCAATCAAACTGCAATTCTAAGTGGCCTCCTTTTCTTTTAGAGAGAACTGAATGTGGTAAATGGGTTTTATACATGTTCCCATAGGTAAACTGAAACTTGAATTAGCAGAACCCTGGTGGCTCAGACGGAAAAGAATCTGCCTGCAATCCAGGAGACCTGGGTTCAATCCCTGGGTTGGGAAGATCCCCTGGAGAAGGGCATGGCAACCCACTCCAGTATTCTTGCCTGCAAGATTCTGTGGACAGAGGAGCCTGGCGGGCTAGAGTCCATGGGGTCGCAAAGAGTTGGACACAACTGAGCGACTATGCATGTGAGGCACAGAAGTGGGTTTTGACGGAAAAAAAATTTTTTTTAATGGTAATAAAGCAAATAATTATCAGGAATATAATAAAGGGGAAACCTGACTTATGAAACGACTGAAAATTATTTGTTCTGTGCCCAGATCATACCAGATGCAGGGGAACAGGTGAGGGTCCAGGCTGATGGTGAATCTTTCCGTCCACTCCTCTGCTCCCCAGGTACCCATCCCTCTAGCCACTCAGCCTGGGGCTCATCTCTCACCTTCCGTGGCACAGGCCGCCCTTTCCTTACCCGTCTCTGCTCTCTCTTGACTCAAGTTCCTGCCACATACTGCAGCGAGCTTGGTTTCTCTCGAGTTCACTTCCCCCCTACATCTGTACCACGACACAGGGATCATGTAAACCTGGCTCCCCTCCTTCCCTCCAACACATGCTCTGGGTCCTGACTGCACTTTGATGCTGGGGAGTGTTTACTGTTTATCCACCCTGCCTTTCTTTCTTGTCAGGCAAATTGCCATGGATATATACCGGGTGAAAGTGTTAGTCGTTCCATTGTGTCCGACTCTTTGCCACCCCATCAACTGTAGCCCTCTAGGCTCCTTTGTCTATGAAATTCTCCAGGCAAGAATACTGGAGTGGGTAGCCCATTCCTTTCTTCAGGAGATCCTTCTGACTTGGGGATTGAACCCAGGTCTCCTGTATTGCAGGCAAATTCTTTACAGCCTGAGCCACCAGTGAAGCCCCTTTGATATGCCAAGTCCTTTGCCAGATACCATGCCCTGCGTGGAGTGTTCCCTAACATCTATCTCCTCCCCACTCCCACTTGTGCTGTGCAGACTGACTTCCTATCTTCTCTTTTGAGCTAGAAAACAGCCATACTGTGTCCTAATTATCTGCTGACCAGCCTGTCTCCTCCAGGGCAGGGAGTAAATCCACTTGTTTGTGCACACTTAGCACCTGAGAGAAAGGAGAGCTAAAACAATAATTCTCAGCACATGTTCCAAATTCAGATGGAAATTTCTACAACTATTTGGAAAAGATTTTCCTGTACCTATCTACTGGCCAGTATGTGTGTGTGTGTGTGTGTGTGTGTGTGTGTGTGTGTGCATGTGTGCCCACGCATGTGTGCACACACATGGGCATGATTGCTTTTGGTTTATATCGATTTTTCTTTACTTCTTTTTATTCTTAATTTGTTCAGAAATATTTTTGTGAGTCACTTTTCACCTTTCAGATAAAAAGACATGTGTGGTATCTGCAACAATAAGAAATGCTGCAATTTTGCTAATAAACAAGGAAAGATTCAGATTTTCTTACTATGCTGTGCTAAGTGGGGAATGAATTCATATTTAAGAAAGCGAGACCAAATAACAAGGCTGAAACAAAAAGGCTTTCTTATGAATCTGAAACCCTAATTATAATATTTTATCCCTATATTTGAAGGATGTGGATTTACCTGAGCTTTCAAACAGAGCAGAGATATTCAGCCATAGTAAGGAGAAGGGGTGAAGGGTGGGGAAGAGAGAGACACAGGGTGGGAGAGGCATGGTGGGGGAGAGAGATGAATTCATTTACATCCTTTCTGATCTGAAATAAGTTAGATAATATATTTTACATGATGCTTTGGCTTTAAATAGAAAACTAAATTTCAGAATAAAATGCCATACTGCTACAGAATTAAGGGAAAGCTGATGCTATCTTGTTGACTTATATTCTACCCCAAATATTATTTATAAACAGAAAAAGAATCTGGATGAATACATTAAAAAAATTTACTTAACTTTTTGGACCTCTTGGCTTAATCTTAATCTGTGGTCTACAAAACAGTCTCATCACTGTGTGGTTCTCTCTTTTCATTCATTGATCCATTCATTCATGAATGTATTAGTAATGTAGCATGTACTCATGACCGAGCCACCCAACACAAAAGACAGAACCTTTAAAATACTTTTTATACAGCCATCTGGTCGTCTACCAACTGACCCCCTTGATTCTTACCCTATGGTAACCAAATCTAAACACATGTTTACTGTGATCACCCTTTCCTTATTATTCAATTTTATTTCATATTAATACTTTCTCACATTTAATACCTCTCTTATGGGTAAAGGATGCTCTTTCAGTTTTTACGACAATACTGAAGAATTCTTCCATTAATGACACAATTTGTAGCTTTTCTGATTTAAGGCAAATTACGCATGCCTTTATGATCACTTAGCATTTGAAGGAGATTGCTGTCAACTGATCTAAAGCCAAGAAAGAGACTTTTCTCTGTGTCAGCCTTTCTTCTTGTCGCTGTGTAGCCAACAGAGTGCTCCTTTACCATTAATTCATTTAACTGGTGAATGTATTTGACATTATGTACCTGAAATTCTAACCTGAAAAGCCTGGTGATCTAAAACCCAACTTTGACAAGAATTCACTGCTGGAAGTCTAATATCAAAACGTCAGCCACAGTGGAGGAACCGTGCTCATTAAGAGTAGCAGGCCCATCACAGACTCCAAAAGCTGCCACAATCAAGCATACAACTCTGATGAACCGAGGTGTATAGAAAAGAAACAGTGTCTTTTATACCTTTGCATTCTAAAATACTGTCCCTTAATTAACAAAATTGCTCTCAAACCTTTAATTTTACATGCTACTTCTAGTATTTAGAGAAAGGATTCTATAGGACATTGAAGTGTGATGTAGCTTCTAAAACACATCAGTTCTTTGTAAATTTCAGAAGGAAGTTATTATATAGAGAATCCTATTTAATAAATGTAAAGTACCAAGGATATGATATAGTAACTAAATGAAACATTTTAGTGATATAAATTTTACTTCTTGGACCATTTCTTAGTCCTTTCCCATAAAAATCACACAATACTACAAAATGATTATTCCTGTAAGCACAGCAATAATGAAAATTCTGGATTTGTTTGGAGATATAAATGATTTAATGCTAGTATTGGCTATTTTAGAAATGTCAAAGCTAATGCAAGCTAAAGAAATATAAACCTATTTGATAGCTGTGCATTTATGCAATTCAAATTCTGATAAAGGAGAACCACTTGAAATATAACTAATGTTGAATGAATGATTATAAGTGTAAACTACTTTGTCAAAATGTACACATCAGCTTATTTCAAATTACAGGAACAACTATCACTTTTAAGATGAATTTTTTTACATTTAAAGACATTTTTACATGATGGATCTTTTTAATATTTTTTTTTAATCCTCTTCAAATGAAATCTCAAGGAATACCTGCATTTGATGAAGACAATTTTCAATACTGCATTTTTCTCTGTATAATCTAACCAGCACCTTGGTGTTCTGCTGTAGCTAGACAACTGTTCAGCTGTTTCTGGAGTTCCACAAACTTAAGCTTAACACTTGGTTCTGTCTGAACAGCTGTATGACCTTGGGAAAGATTGTTAACATTTGTATGTTTCAGCATGTTTATTTATAAAAGGGGGGTGGTGAAAGAACCTATTTGAATGGATAGTTGGAGGACAGAATGTGATGATTTATGAAAATGCTTAGCATCATATGTCACAGAAAGTAAATGCTGAATACATATTGGGTGTAATAACAATGCTTATGGTGATGATGATTATAAGTAGCAGGAGTAGCAGACCAACTGCACATTTGAAATATTTGAACCAAAAGAACCTTTTGACCATCTGTTCATCTCCTTTTAGAAATGAAAACATCAAGACTCAGAGAGCTTCAGTGACAACCCCACCATGTCAGCCCTTGTGTGCTCTGTAGAGCGCTCTGTTAACTAACCAGCCGACCCTCTGCCAGTCCAAGGGTTTCTCTGGTGGCTCAGTTGGTAAAGAAATCTGCCTGCAATGCAGGAGACTACCTACAATGCAGGAGACCTGGGTTTGATCCCTGGGCCTGGAAGATCCCCTGGAGAAGGAAATGGCAACCCACTCCAGTATTCTTGCCTATGAGATACATGAAGGAGCCTGGCAGGCTACAGGCTATGGGGTCATGAGAGTGGGACATGACTTAGCAACTAAACCATCACCAATGCAGGGAAATCAGCGCTAATGTTAAGGTAACAATAGGTTTTACTCTAATGAACAAAGAGAGATCACGTATGACGGAAGAGCAAAGTTAAATCATTCCATAGATTGCTCAGAAAATCAACAGAGAGTTTCTATCTAAAGAGCTGGTTTAGAGCTCAGAAAAAGAGGTCGCAAAGACTGAGTAATAAAGAGCACAGCACCTCCAGGACAGGACATGTCAGCAGTTGGCATGGACGCCCATGATGCCCTGGGTGTCTGAGAGCAAACCCGTCCTCTGGCTGCTCTGAACTGTGGGGTCATCTTGTCAAAATGGTGATGGCTTAGAGAGAAGTCTAATAGGAACAGTAATAAATTCAACTGGATATAATGTCATAACCATTTAATGTAATACACTGGGCCTGACTTGGACTTCCTACTTAACCAAAAGGAAGCAGGCTCTTTGAGAGTATAGCTCTTCTTCAGTTTATGATGGCGTTACCTCCTGAGAAACCCATCATAAGTTGAAAATATCGTAAGTCAAAATGCATCTAATCCACCTCACCTACCAGCCATTATAGCTTAGCCTAGCCTACCTTGCACTGTGTTCAGATACTTACATCAGCCTATAGCTGTGCAAAATCATCTAACATGAAGCCTATTGTATAATAAAGTGTGAAATATCTTGTGTGATTTTTGAATACTGTACTGAAAGTGAAAAACAGAACAGCTGTCTGAGTACATAATGGTTGTCAGCGAATCAACTGTTCACCCTCATGATCTTGGGACTGACTGGGAGCTGCCCAGCATTGTAAGAGATGACAGGACTGCACAGCACCAGCCCACGAAAAGATCAAAATGCAAAGTACAGTTTCTACTGATTGCACATGGCTTTCACATCATCTTAAAGCGGACAAATAGAAATTCAAAACTGTAGTTGCGGACTGTCGGTGCTTAGTTCAACACTCAAGAAACTAAGATACGTTCATTACTTTGGCTTTCAAATAATTCTATTCAGAACTTGGATTTAAATATTACAATTGGACATTAGGAAAATATAAAAATAGACTCTCACATTTAAAAACATGAAAATTATATAACAAATCTTCAGCTACTTATCCAAATGCTATCACTGGACTATTCAAATTCTTGTTGTCTGATTTTTAATAAGACTCAAAAAGTTGAAAAAAATAACACAACCATACATCGATCTAAAAACATTCTAAATGCTTTCCAGGGTCAGTTATTTTCAAAAAAGGGAATCTTCACATCTTCATATTTTACAAATTGAGAGACTTGATTATGCTTTTTGCTTTGTAAATAAATACTCTACATTCCTGAGTATTTTAATACAAATCAGAAACAGACAACAATAGTGAATCAGGATTTATTTACTGATGAATCAACCATTACACAAAAGTAACATTATTATCCTCAGGCCATAATTCTCAGAGCTACTCTCAAGATTTTACAGTCATCAAAAGGTGACGGCAACACTGCCAACCCTGCTGGCAGACAGATTCACTGCTCGGTGGCCAGGCGGTGAGCATCAGTGCTTAGTGCAGGATGACCTGAGTTCCAGACCTAGTGCAAATTGCTTAACCTAAATCTCACTGAATAGTAAATGGAACTAAAATCAAGTTTTCAATTGTGTTAAACAACATTGATTTTATTACAGCAATAGTTTTTAAGTGTCCAGTGGCTTCTACATAAAATAAGCATTTTATTTGATATTTCAGGTTATATGATTATATATAATTTATGCATGTATACATATATAAATAAAATGTGGCTCTTACAAATAGTTTAATGGGAAAAGATTATTGACTAGCTTGCTGTTGAATAAAATGTGACATTGAAACTGGTGAACAGATTAATACCTGGACAAGTACAAATGACTCTTACGTTCTGTCTGTCACAATAAATCTTTTGTAGACAGAGATTAGCCTATTGTGCCAAGATCTCCAGAGAAAATAATGTGCCCTGGCCCTCAAGGAGGGATGTTCCATCTATATCTCAGTAATGCTCCCAGAGACTCTGGGCTATTCCCCCACTGTTGCAAAGAGTACATAGAACTGAAGAACGAAAATAAGTACCCTTGAATTAAAAACAAGCAAACATGCAAACACACTCAGATTCTGCTTTCTTTTTTTTACCATTACAGTCAACACAAAACAAGGAACACCATTCACAGCCCTTTGACACACACAAATATCTAATTATATTCTTTATCTATCCAGTAAATATTTCAAGTCAGTCAGTAGCTCTGAACCATATTTTCCTTTTCAATTTCCTCTCTTTTTGAAATTATCAGGCAGAAAAATATAAACATAAAACTTATTGACATAAAAGTACTACTCTTTCAAAAAACTGTTTCTGTAAACTCTCTTTTTCTTAATATATTTTTTGAAAAATTCAAGCAACTTGAAATATTTTTTTATGTACATTTTTTTTAAATGTAATTTTTTTTCAGTTACTAAGCATGTAAATAATAGGCCATGGAATGAAGCAGGGACTGGGGTAAACAAGCTGTATTTGCCTTGAAGGAGTCATTTGTCTTCTGTAGAAAAGCAGGTTATTTCCAAAAGGGAGGGCAATCTGTTTACTTCAGTCCATCACAGATTTGGGTTAAGCTAATTGAAAATGTGCTTCAGGACACATGTGGAGATAGCATTTGCAGAAAACAGAAAGAAAGGAAGTGACCAGGAGCAATTTCTATTTTTAAAATTAACCATTAAGCTCAGGTTTTTTGAGATCTTGGACTAGAGAAATCATATTTGGGAGTTTTAAAAACATTTGGTCAAAATTATTTATTTTTGGAACGAGTAATTTGGTAATATTCATCTAAATCGGGGTTAAATGTAGAGATGTTTTCATAAGTAGGTTAAATTTTAATAATAAAATTTACAGATTTTCTTTTAAAGAAATACATCATGTTAGGCAGTTTTTTCCACCTGGAAAATGGGGGTTGTTGGAGGAATGAAATGTGAGAGAATTTTCAGTCATGCTAATGAAGATTTTCCTTGTGGAGGCTGGGTAGGTGGTGAGGGATGCTATGTGTGGCTCTCTGCTCTATAGATAACTGACTATCCCATCCGTGTCAATCATGCGTGTAACCTTATAGGGTCTGTTAATAAACTATGTGCCCCCCTGGCTGCAGAGCAGCAACACTTGTGATGCTTTGTATGGCCCTCATTCCCTGATCTCAGCCCCACAGGCTCTAATTTAGACAACTTCATGGATCAGTCCCAGGACTCCCAGCTTTAGAAAGCTCAGTGAGTTAACTCCAAGGAGTAACCAGAGCTGAGAACCACTGTGGAAGGCAATGTTTCAGTTTATTTGTTCCTGCTGAAAGGCTATTATTTGGACTTCAGCAAGAAATAGAAAGAGGGAGAATGAGGGAGTAAGAAGGCTAATTATATTTTGGATAGTGATCTTACAAAGAGAGAAACCAAAGGAACCATGTTTCTTGAAACTCACGATTGAATTTCCAGAAATTTAGTGCATCAATAGAACACAAAAAATGAATAAAAAGTTGAGAATGCCTTTGGACCTCTAGGTTACAAACAAGTGGATATTTTTCTGGCAACTAGGAAACGATGTTTCGTTTTCATGTTGGAAAGAACTCTCATCTCAGTCCATTGTTGTTATTTTATATCCTACAGGATAGCTTGGTGAGTGTATGAGGCGAGCTGTGATGCCTGCCATTAACAGGCACTTTTGAGAGAAGATCTAGAGAAAAGATGCTAGTAAGAGTTCATGCAGCAATCTGCGATAGAGAATGTAGCACCAAATGGGTTTTGTAGCAAAATATTCAAGTTATTATATAAATCCCAAAGAAAGGGAAGAGGGAAGACACTCCTGTCTAGGGAGAAAGATGGTCTTAGAACAAAGAACAGAAAATTAAAAAGGTGAAAGATATACTAAGAAGATACAGTAATAAAAACAGAAGTGAGAAAGAACATATTTTTCAGACTGACAGTTCACGTTAAGACTGATCACACTGAGAGTTTTTAATGCACGAAAGCAAAGCCCCGCTGGGCTTGAAATAGCCATGGCGGTTTCCAGGTCTAAATTTCCTTAGTCTATGGATCACAGATGTACTACTTGTAATTTAACTTTTGTACTACAAGTAAAATAAATTTCCCTAGAGAGATTTCCTCCTCACTTTGTAAATTGGTTTTTCCAAGAAATTTTAATTGGATATAGTTTTTGCATAATATCTGTCTTAGACTTGATTTAGAAAATGGGGAGAAGCAGCGAAGAACGATAGCAGTGAATAATGATATGTCCATTCCTGATGAGCACATTTCTGTGTCCAAGGATGTTGTTCCTGAGCCTTCAGTTTTGACTTCAGAGTTAAACTGGCTGCTATGAAACATAAGGACATCAATGGAGTGGGAGGAATATTTTATTTACACAGCAGATATCTAAGTGAGGTTCACCTGGTCCGCATGCAAATGGAGGAAGAGGAGGTTTTTTTTTTTTTTCTGTTTCTGTTGCTGATTATTTGCTTTGATCAACTATCTACCTCTCTGCTTACTCATTTGTAAAGTGAGGTGATTTGAGCAAAGTAAATTATTAAGACATTACAGTTAACCCTTGATGATGTGGGAGTGTGGGGTACTAAGCTTCCTCACTGCCCCAAACCTCCATACAACTTACAGTCAGCCCTCTGAATGCACAGTTCCTCCATACTGGGGATTCTTCATCTGCAAGTTCATCTGACTGTGCATGGAGTAGTACTACACTATTTACTACTGAAAAAAATTGCTTTATAAGTGGACTCAGGCAGTTCAACCCATATTGTTCAACGGGCAACTGTATGTAAATTCCTGTGAGACATCACATCTACTTCCTTTACCATTCAATATGCCCGGAACCTCACTTTCCCATGAAGCTTCAAATTAATTAAAAAGCAGACAAGTGACCTGTCCACATTTTAACATGAACTTGGAACTTTGAGGGCTGCAGTTCTTGAATTTAGCCTTAACTGTGTTCTTGCCTGGAGAAGCCCAGGGACGGGGGAGCCTGGTGCGCTGCCGTCTATGGGGTCGCACAGAGTTGGACACGACTGAAGCGACTTAGCAGCAGCAGCAGCAGCTAAACATAAAGGTAACGTACACAAGACTGACATATAGGCGACCACAAAGCAAGTATCTCCGCCGGATCGTGTGGGGTCCAGAACGGGCTGCACTGAGAGGACCTGAGAATGCTGCTTAAGAGAAACTGGCTCAACCCAGGACTCATGCGATCACCCTGTGTCAAAATGCAAAAGTCCTTTAGGGGCCACTGTGCAAAAGTCTCCCTTCTCGTCATCATGATCTTGGAAAGAAAAACTTGAAGTTTTTTGGAAACATAATTATCAATCTTAAGTGTTAGTCACTCAGTTGTGTCCAACTCTTTGCGACCCCATGGGCTGTAGCCTCTGTTCATGGAATTCTCCAGGCAAGAATACTGGAGTGGGTTGCCATTCCCTTCTCCAGGGGATCTTCCTGACCCAGGGTTCAAACCTGGGTCTCCCGCATTGCAAGCAGATTCTTTACCATCTGAGCTACCAGGGAAGCCCACATCTATCTTAAATACCTACCTTAAATATCTATCTTAAATATCTTAAATTCCCTGGTGGCTCAGTTGTAAAGACTCTGTCTGCCAATGCAGGAGACACAGGTTTTGATCCTAGGGTTGGGAAAATCACCTGGAGAAGGAAATAGTAACCCACTCCAGTATTCTTGCCTGGGAAATCACATGGACAGAGAAGCCTGGCAGGCTACCGGGGTCCATGTGGTTCCCAAGAGCAAGGCATGACTTAGCAACTAAATAACATCAGTCTTAAATTCAGCAGATGCATGAGAATGAGGATTTGTGTCACCTACAGGCATCAATAGTAGCATAAAGAATATTCACTGAATCAGTGACACATTACTGTGTAAAGACAGAGCCGCTTCCTTCCCTTGTCTTATAGTGAACTGAAGAAAGTCCCAGAAAAGTGATGTCCATAGCTTCCCAAGAGCTACTTTCCACTGAAGATAAATGATACTTGCAATTAACTCTAACTTTAGACTCTACTTTTTAATAAATAGATTCATTATACTTCTTGAAACCTTTTCAGTCAACCAAATGGCTCCCTTTGGGGGAAATTTGACATGTGTATTTAGAAAATGCTACGTGCAAAGTCTCAGATACACTTAAAACAGCCTCAGATTTACTTAAAACAATTGTTGGAATTTTCATGTGAGACTGATGAGAAAAACTGATGACCTGCCAATAAGTGATAATTTTTTTTGGAAAGATAGTTAGAAGCAATTACAAAGAACATGTCATGAAAACATCCTGATCACCCACAGAGAATATCATTTGTGTAAGGAAAGAACTGGTATTAATAAGAACAAAAATGAAAAAAAATATATAAAAGTTCTCCTCCTTGAAATAAAAAACAAAGCTCATCATTCATATGCTTTTAAGTCTGCTTATCTTTTCTACTGAAGACTTCTGGTTTCTAAGGTACCAAAAATTTATATATGTCTAGGGAAAAAATGAAATAAAATGAAGATTCAAGAATTAATACAATAATGAAATTATCCATGTTTCTTTAAGGTAGTTCTATGACCCACAATGAAATTCTAAAGAAGAGCACTCTCTTCTATTCACCAGAATTCATGTATCTTGGACCCCATCCAAAGTGTGATGATTACAGACCAGAAAGGACTGGTTATGTCTGATCCTCTATAACAAATTGTGTTACCTTTCCTCCTACAAGTTACTTTTCCCCCTATGTATTCCTAGGAGATACGGAATGCCTTTGAAGACAAGGCATGCTAACACTGACTATAAATGCTTATAATCTATTAATACAGACCCTCTAATCTCAATTGTGTGATAAACATTCATTGACACTATATTTTTCTAACACTAACAAATAAATGCCAATGTACGTAAGGAATTCTCAGTTAATCTTGGGTTCTTTCAATTCTGGTCATGTTTGACTGTATACTATAAAATCTTCCTTTATTCGAAACCAATGCAATATTAGAAAGCAATCCTCCAGTTTAAATATATTAAATTTCAAAAAACTATTAGAATGCTTTGGCCTTCATTGGCAATTTTCAATATGAGTGATTCAAATAAATTCTACATAATCTAAACCTGGGCTTTCCAGGTGGTGCTAGTGGTAAAGAACCTATTTGCCATGCCAGAGATGTAAAAAACATGGGCTCAGTCCCAAAGTCAGGAAGATCCCCTGGAGGAAGGCATGGCAACCCACTCCAGTATTCCTGCCTGGAGAATCCAGGATAGAGGAACTCGGCAGGTTACAGTCCACAGGGTCTCAAACAGTTGGACAGGACTGAACAGACTTAGCATGCTTGCATGACATATAAACCTATCATTAACGACCAGTATAAAACATCATTATATATAATGACTTGGAAAATCATTCCATGGCATGAAACATGGATTCACACATATGCATGTGTTTATTCTTTCAGGGTTTTGTCATTTTACATGACATCTGAACAGAAGTATAAAAAGGTTCTTGAATAAAACACTTGAATGATTTAACTGAGACTCCACAATTTTCTAAAAGATGAAATAAACATATAGAAATTGGCCTATTTATATAATAGTTGGAGTTATCCTGGCAGCTCAGACAATAAAGAATCTGCCTGCAATGAGGGAGACCCTCATTGCAGGTTCAATCCCAGGGTCAGGAAGATCCCCTAGAGAAGGGAATGGCAGCCCACTCCAGTATTCTTGCCTAGAGAAGTCCATGGATGGATTCAGCAGGCACTGAATCTATATTTTGAGGTCAAAGTTATTTTCAGATCCATACAACTGATAGTTCTTCATTCTAGATGAACTTTGATTCCAAAGGAATATATTAAAAGTTTTTCATTTCTGCTAATATAACCTAAAAAAAAGAGTCCAAAATGCAGTACTTGGATGCAATCTCAAAAACAACAGAATGATCTCTGTTTGTTTCCAAGGCAAACCAATCAATATCACAGTAATCCAAATCTATGCCTTGACCAGTAATGCTGAAGAAGCTGTAGTTGAACAGTTCTATGAAGACCGAAAGATCTTCTAGAACTAACACCTCAAAAAAGATGTCCTTTTCATTATAGGGGACTGGGATGCAAAAGTAGGAAGTCAAGAAACACCTGGAGTAACAGGCAAATTTGGCCTTGGAGTACAGAATGAAGCAGGGCAAATGCTAATAGTTTTGTCAAGAGAATGCACTGGTCATAGTAAACACCCTCTTCCAAAAACACAAGAGAAGACTCTACACATGGACATCACCAGATGGTCAATACCAAAATCAGATTGATTATATTCTTGCAGCCAAAGATTGAGAAGCTCTATACAGTCAGCAAAACAAGACCAGCAGCTGACTGTGGCTCAGATCATGAACTCCTTATTGCCAAATTCAGACTTAAATAGAAGAAAGTAGGGAAAACCACTAGACCATTCAGGCATGACCTAAATCAAATCCCTTACGATTATACAGTGGAAGTGACAAATAGATTCAAAAGATTAGATCTGATAGAGCACCTGAAAAATTATGGATGGAGGTTCATGGAATTGGACAGGAGGCAGTGATCAAGACCATCCCCAAGAAAAAGAAATGCAAAAAAGGCAAAATGACTGTCTGAGGAGGCCTACAAATAGCTGTGAAAAGAAGGGAAGTGAAAGGCAAAGGAGAAATGGAAAGATATACCCATTTGAATGCAGAGTTCCCAAGAATAGCAAGGAGAGATAAGAAAGCCTTCCTCAGTGATCAATGCAAAGAAATAGAGGAAAACAATAGAATGGGAAAAACTAGAGATCTCTTTAAGAAAATAAGAGATACCAAGGGAACATTTCATGCAAAGATGGGCTCAATAAAGGAGAGAAATGGTACGGACCTAACAGAAGCAGAAGATATTAAGAAGAGTGGCAAGAATACACAGAAGAACTAGACAAAAAAGATCTTCATGACTGAGAAAATCACGATGGTGTGATCACTCACGCTCACCTAGAGCCAGACATCCTGGAATGTGAAGACAAGTGGGCCTTAGGAAGCATCACTACAAACAAAGCTAGTGGAGGGGATGGAATTCCAGTTGAGTTATTTCAAATCATAAGGGATGTGCTGCACTCAGTATGCCAGCAAATTTGGAAACTCAGCAGTGGCCAAGGGACTGGAAAAGGTCAGTTTTCATTTCAATCCCAAAGAAAGGCAATGACAAAGAATGTTCAAACTACTGCAAAATTGCACTCATCTCACATGCTAGCAAGTAATGTTCAAAATTCTCCAAGCCATGCATCAACATTATGTGAACTGTGAACTTCCAGATGTTCAAGCTGGATTCAGAAAGGCAGAGGAACCAGAGATCAAATTGCCAACATCTGTTGGATCATTGAAAAAGCAACAGAAACTTCAGAAAAACATCTACTTCTGCTTTACTGACTATGCCAAAGCCTTTGAATGTGTGGATCTCAAGAAACTGTGGAAAATTCTTAAAGAGATGGGAATACCAGACCACCTAATCTGCCTCCTGAGAAATTTTATGCAGGTCAAGAAGCAACAGTTACAATTGGACATGGAACAACCAACTGGTTTCAAATTGAGAAAGGAGTACATTAAGGCTGTATACTGTCATCCTGCTTATTTAACTAATATGCAGAGTACATCATGAGAAATGTTGGACTGTATGAAGCACAATCTGGGATCAAGATTTCTGGGAGAAATATCAATAACCTCAGGTATGCAGACAAAACCACACTTATGGCAGAGAGAGAAAAAGAACTAAAGAGCCTTTTGATGAAAGTGAAAGAGGAGAGTGAAAAGCCTGGCTTAAAACTCAACATTCAGAAAACTAAGACCATGGCATCTGGTCCCATCACGTCATGGCAAATAGATGAGGAAACAATGGAAACAGTGAGAGACTTTATTTTTTTGGGCTCCAAAATCACTGCAGATGTTGACTACAGCCATGAAATTAAAAGACACTTGCTCCTTGGAAGTAAAATTTTGACCAAACTAGACAGCATATTAAAAAGCAGAGACATTACTTTGCCAAAAAAGGTCCGTCTAGTCAAAGCTTTGGTTTTTCCAGTAGTCATGTATGGATTTGAGAGTTGGACTATAAAGAAAGCTGAGCAACAAAGAATTGATGCTCTTGAACTGTAGTGTTGGAGAAGACTCTTGAGAGTCCCTTGGACTGCAAGGAGATACAACCAGTTCATACTAAAGGAAATCAGTCCTGAATATCCTTGGAAGGATTCATGCTGAAGCTCAAACTCCAATTACTTTGGCTACCTGATGGGA